>NC_142798.1:61567154-61867154 GCF_049724085.1 Artemia sp. Qi Xiang Cuo
CTGACGGTCAGGAGCCTTTTTTTCATCGGTTTTAAACCTTTTTTCCATGTTTCCTCTCCAAATTTTGATTGTTAAGGTTGGCGTATATCCCATTTACAGATTTTGCTAGCCTCTTAATTTTGACTAATATTTGCTCTCACTTAATTTTAAAGTGTAATTTTCACAAATCTCATTTCGAGTAATTTATCACAAGCCTGCAGACGCGTCTACAAAGAGCACTCTCCAAAACCTTATTTTCCTGAATTTTTGATTCGGTGGTATGTGAAATAAATTTCTTTGTTTATTTAAACAGTTCACTTGCACTTGAAATTCATTTTGTCCACTATTGATGGGTTTAGTCTGGGTCTCAGATTGATTGAGTGTCAACTGCTCCTGACAAATCTTGTTTACCCTCGACTTTTAATTTGTTGAGTGGAGGTTCTTCTGGCTTACTAAACAACTCCTCAGCCATCATTCCTTGTAGATTTGTTGAAAATTCCAGAGAAGTTATCTATTCTATCCAAAATTAATATGGTAAGTGTGCAATGGTAAATATAACATAAAAAATACTCAAATTTACGACCTTTATATTTCGCACGGTGGAAGGGGAAGCAAAGAATGGGCCAATAAAAAGGCTTTGTTCCTTGAAGTTAATAATTTTGTCCTCTTGTTAAGTGTCCTGCGTTGAGGGCAGAGGTTAAATTTCCTCATAATGAGTTTGAAAGATTTCTGTGTGATAATGGAAAGTCATTGATTGACATGTTTAGTTATACTCTATCGTTTCATCGGTTAGCCTAGCACGAGTTGTCTTTGCTAGTTTTGACAGCGGTTTTCTTGACTATTTTAAAGGGGCTTGTTTGAAAGATATGGTTTACCATGTTTAGTTAATGTGTTTAATAGCTTTACCGTTTGTGCTTCGGTACTCCAAAGCACCTTCCCGGGACATACCTTAGCATGTACATCCATTCCTGAAAGTTTCAATTTCCCAACCCAAACCCTTTCCAAGATAGCCAAAAGTTACTAAAATAGAATTTTACCAAAACCTTTTACTGTCTTATTGATTGATCTGGTCTTTTCCAACGCTCTTGGTCTCATCTGGTACTCTCTTCACTCCATGTGACAGTAGAAAGGCCTTATTGACTCCGACGGGGAGGCCTTATTGAGTCCCTAGGGAGAACACCTGTGCTGTCAGTCCCGATCCCACACCAAATATGGGCATAGCCTCCCTAGGGAGAACACATTTCCGAGAAATGTCTCCGGGCAAAGTTTATTAATGTCTTTGATGTATTTCGAAGGAGAATTGTCTCCGGGGCGAAGTTTATTAATGTCTTTGGAGTTCTTCCAGGAGAACTGTTTCCGGGCTAATGTTTTGATCTTAGAGATGAAGAGATTAACGCGGGAAGGGGTTTCCCAGTAATTTCAAATGTGATAGCACAGGGAAGTCAAAAACAAAAGGAAGACGCAAAAACTACGTTTAGGGGTCATTTGGGCGAAAGCGTTTTAGACATTTTAGGGAATTATTTTGGTGAAACAGTTAGAGACATTTTAAAAGATGATTTTGGAAGATGTTTTAGAAGAGGATTTGAGGGTGAAACTCTGTGGTCGTTATAATACACAAGTTCTATTTGAACAGTGTCGTGAGGTCCCCTACCCCAACCCCCAAGGGCTCCGATCCCCCTACCCCCACCCCGAAGGAAGCCCCCGGTCCCCAAAGGTCCCTGAGCCCCTATTTTTTAATATTTTTTAATTTGAGCATTTTGGGACACACAAGGGCCCCACCCCCCAACTTGTGACTCCCCCTCACAACATTAGTGTTTTGTCATGGTTTACCATATCACAGTTACATTCTCTTGATTTTTCAAAGTTCATTTTGGATTTCTTTCGTTGAAATGCAAGAGTTGTCATGGTTTACCTTGTCACAGTTACATTCTCTTGATTTTCAAAGTTCATTTTGAATTTCTTTCATTGAAATGCAAGAGTTGGATTATTTCAGTAGTGTTTTGTCATGGTTTACCTTGTCACAGTTACATTCTCTTGATTTTCAACGTTCATTGCGGATTTCTTTCATTGAAATACAAGAGTTGGAATATTTCAGTAGTGTTTTGTTGTGGTTTATCGTGTCACAGTTACATTCTCTTGATTTTCAAAGTTCATTTTGGATTTCTTTCATTGAAATGCAAGAGTTGGATTATTTCAGTAGTGTTTTGTCAAGGTTTACCTTGTCAGAGTTACATTCTCTAGATTTTCAACATTCATTGCGGATCTCTTTAATTGAAATGCAAGAGTTGGAATATTTCAGTTGTATTTTGTTGTAGTTTATTGTGTCGCAGTTACATTTTCTTGATTTTTCAAAGTTCATTTTGATTTTTTTCATTGAAATGCAAGAGTTGGATTATTTTAGTAGTGTTTTATCGTGGTTTACCTTGTCACAGTTACATTCTCTTGATTTTTCAAAGTTCATTTTGAAGTTCTTTCGTTGAAATGCAAGAGTTGGAATAATTCAGTAGTGTTTTGTCGTGGTTTACCCTGTCACACTTTCATTCTCGTGATTTTTCAAAGTTCATTTTGAATTTCTTTCGTTGAAATGCAAGAGTTGGAATATTTCAGTAGTGTTTTGCTGCGGTTTACCTTGTCACAGCTACATTCTCTTGATTTTTCAAAGTTCATTTTGGACTTCTTTCGTTGAAATGCAAGAGTTGGAATATTTCAGTAGTGTTTTGTTGTGGTTTACCTTGTCACAGTTACATTCTTTGATTTTTCAAAGTTCATTTGAGTTTCTTTCATTGAAATGCAAGAGTTGGATTATTTCAGTAGTGTTTTGTCGTGGTTTACCTTGTCACAGTTACATTCTCTTGATTTTTCAAAGTTCATTTTGAATTTCTTTCATTGAAATGCAAGAGTTGGAATATTTCAGTAGTGTTTTGTTGCGGTTTACCATGTCACAGTTACATTCTCTTATATTTTCAAAGTTCATTTTGAATTTCTTTCATTGAAATGCAAGAGTTGGATTATTTCACTAGTGTTTTGTCGTGGTTTACCATGTCACAGTTACATTCTCTTAATTTTTCAAAGTTCATTTTGAATTTCTTTCGTTGAAATGCATGAGTTGGAATATTTCAGTAGTGTTTTGTTGTGGTTTACCTTGTCAAAGTTACATTTTCTTGATTTTCAAAGTTCATTCTGAATTTCTTTCGGTGAAATGCAAGAGTTGGAATACTTCAGTAGTGTTTTGTTGCGGTTTACCTTGTCACAGTTACATTCTCTTAATTTTTCAAAGTTCATTTTGAATTTCTTTCGTTGAAATGCAAGAGTTGGAATATTTCAGTAGTGTTTTATTGTGGTTTACCTTGTCACAGTTACATTTTCTTGATTTTCAAAGTTCATTTTGGTTTTCTTTCGTTGAAATTTAAGAGTTGGAATATTTCAGTAGTGTTTTGTTGTGGTTTACCTTGTCACAGTTACACTTTCTTGATTTTTCAAAGTTCATTTTGAATTTCTTTCGTTGAAATGCAAGAGTTGGAATATTTCAGTAGTGTTTTGTTGTGGTTTATCTTGTCAGAGTTACATTCTCTTGATTTTTCAAAGTTCACTTTGAATTTCTTTCGTTGAAATGCAAGAGTTGGAATATTTCAGTAGTGTTTTATCGTGGTTTACCTTGTCAGAGTTACACTCTCTTAATTTTTCAAAGTTCATTTTGGATTTCTTTCATTGAAATGCAAGAGTTGGATTATTTCAGTAGTGTTTTGTCATGGTTTACCATGTCACAGATACATTCTCTTGATTTTTCAAAGTTCATTTTGGATTTCTTTCGTTGAAATGCAAGAGTTGGAATATTTCAGTAGCGTTCTCTAGTGTTTTACCATGTCACAGATACATTCTCTTGATTTTTCAAAGTTCATTTTGGATTTCTTTTGTTGAAATGCAAGAGTTGGATTATTTCAGTAGTGTTTTGTCATGGTTTACCATGTCACACTTACATTCTCTTAATTTTTCAAAGTTCCTTTTGAATTTCTTTCGTTGAAATGCAAGAGTTGGAATATTTCAGTAGTGTTTTATCGTGGTTTACCTTGTCACAGTTACATTCTCTTAATTTTTCAAAGTTCATTTTGGATTTCTTTCATTGAAATACAAGAGTTGGATTATTTCAGTAGTGTTTTGTCATGGTTTACCTTGTCACAGATACATTCTCTTGATTTTTCAAAGTTCATTTTGGATTTCTTTCGTTGAAATGCAAGAGTTGGAATATTTCAGTAGTGTTCTGTCGTGGTTTACTTTGTTACAGTTACATTCTATTAATTTTTCAAAGTTCATTTTGAATTTCTTTTGTTGAAATGTAAGAGTTGGAATATTTCAGTAGTGTTTTGTTGTTGTTTACCTTGTCACAGTTACATTCTCTTAATTTTTCGAAGTTCATTTTGTATTTCTTTCGTTGAAATGCAAGAGTTGGAATATTTCAATAGTGTTTTGTCGTGGTTTACCTAGTCACAGTTACATTCTCTTAATTTTTCAAAGTTCATTTTGGATTTCTTTCGTTGAAATGCATGAGTTGGAATATTTCAGTAGTGTTCTGTTGTGGTTAACCTTATCACAGTTACATTTTCTTGATTTTTCAAAGTTAATTTTGAATTTCTTTCGTTGAAATGCAAGAGTTGGAATCAGTAGTGTTTTGTCATGGTTTACCTTGTCACAGTTACATTCTCTTGATTTTTCAAAGTTCAATTTGAATTTCTTTCATTGAAATAATTTTTCAAAGTTCATTTTTAATTTATTTCGTTGAAATGCAAGAGTTAGAATATCTCAGTAGTGTTTTGTCATGGTTTACCTTGTCACAGTTACATTCTCTTGATTTTTCAAAGTTCATTTTGGATTTCTTTCGATGAAATGCAAGAGTTGGAATATTTCAGTAGTGTTTTGATGTGGTTTACCTTGTCACAGTTACATTCTCTTGATTTTTCGAAGTTCATTTTGGTTTTATTTCGGTAAAATACAAGAGTTGGAATATTTCAGTAGTGTTTTGTCATGGTTTACCTTGTCACACTTACATTCTCTTGATTTTTCAAAGTTCATTTTGGATTTCTTTCGTTGAAATGCAAGAGTTAGAATATTTCAATAGTGTTTTGTTGTGGTTTACCTAGTCACAGTTACATTCTCTTAATTTTTCAAAGTTCATTTTGAAGTTCTTTCGTTGAAATGCAAGAGTTGGAATATTTCAGTAGTGTTCTGTTGTGGTTCACCTTATCACATTTTTCAAAGTTCATTTGAATTTCTTTCATTGAAATGCAAGAGTTGGATTATTTCAGTAGTGTTTTGTTGTGCTTTACCTTGTCACAGTTACATTCTCTTAATTTTTCAAGGTTTAATTTTAATTTCTTTCGTTGAAATGCAAGAATTAGAATATCTCAGTAGAGTTTTTTCATGGTTTACCTTGTCAGAGTTACATTTTCTTGATTTTTCAAAGTTCATTTTGGATTTCTTTCGATGAAATGCAAGAGTTGGAATATTTTGGTAGTGTTTTGATGTGGTTTACCTTGTCACAGTTACATTCTCTTGATTTTCCAAAGTTCATTTTGAATTTCTTTCATTGAAATGCAAGAGTTGGAATATTTCAGTAGTGTTTTGTCGTGGTTTACCTTGTCACCCCACTCCAACCTCCCGACCTCCTAGGTGGGAATCAGGGCCTGATAAGCACGAATGCTCCCAAGCTATGGTTGGGGCCTCGGAGCGAGGATTCACGCCCCCGTCCCTAGCGAGCCGGGAGGAGCCCTAAGTTGCACCTCACAGCGGTGGAGTAACATTCTATTAGTAGCCTAGTCCGACAAATAGAATGGCTAACGCAACGGGGCGCCAAGGGTCTGGGGAGCCTTTGGTCACGTCAATTCCTATGAAACACCAATGGATATTGAAGATCAAATGCAGAGAGATACTACTATTACGGCGTTTGTGGTAGCCGACGTGGACAAGGTCAGGGTGGTGCCTGGCCCGACAAGTATGCAAGCCGCCCGATCAAGAAAACATCTGAATATTGGCACGTGGAATGTTCGCAGCTGCAAGCTGGAATCCACGAAACTGCTCCTTGCAAGGGAGCTGCAAAAGTATAAAATCAACGTTTGTTGTCTGTCAGAAACAAGACTTAATGATGTTCTGTCAAAAAGGTAAACCGTTTCCGAATCGGACTCATTCCAGTTCTATAACTCGGGTCCCAATGATGGTTCCGGCCAGCAAGGAGTTGGGTTCTTAATAGACGGTCCTACTGCATCAAGCGTCACCTCTTGGGAGCCAGTGTCACCAAGGATCACCATGATCAGACTGAGAGGCCACATTAGTCACATAACCATAATCGCCGTGTACGCTCCGATAAGGGACAGTAGTGACGCAGTCAAAAATGCCTTTTATTATGACCTACAAAGAATCATCGACAAGACACCAGGGCGTGAGATGCTCTTTGTAGCTTGAGATTGGACCACCCGGCTTGGCAGAATAGACCCCGACACAGCAGCACTTATTGGGCGCCAGATCGTTGGCGATAGATGCATCAATGGAGAAAGGCTCTTACAGCTAGCCAGATACAACAACCCATGCGTCACAAATACTCTCTTTGAGCACAAGAGACTCCACCTCATTACATGGCGTTCGAACGACGGCGTAACAACAGCCCAGATCGACCACATCTTAGTCAGCAGAAGATGGAGGAGCTCCTGCACAGATGCCTTGGTATACAGAGGAGTAGACACAGGATCTTTAAATGGATCCGACCACTACCTCCTCACTTTCAAAGTCCGTCACCGCCTTAGTAGGCAGAAGCAACAGAAGGCAGGGAAGTGCTTCGATGTTTCGAAACTAAGATGCCCGGAAATCAAAGCCGACTTCGAGTTAAAGCTAAGCAACCGGTTCGAAGCCTTGAATCGTCTCTCACTCGTCGATGAAGAATGGGAGCAGATAAAAATTGCGACACAGGACGTAGCTGAGGAGGTGCTTGGCCACACAAAACGATAACAGCAAGCCTGGATATCTGACCACATCATAGAACTAGTTGAGAAGAAGCGACCCCTCGTGGGAGGTGCAAAAGAACCCTTAAAAGTAGCCCGCAAAGCAGTTAAACAGTCACTGAAACAGGCCAGAGAACAGTACTGGTCAGATCTGGCTAATGAGTTGGAACAAGCGTCCAGGAGCCACAACAGCAGGAAAATGTTCAAACTACTGAAAGAAGCGACTGGAAAAGCTCCTGTAACGGTTGACACACTGAAAGATAAGTCTGGAGAACTCATCCGAACAGAAGAGGGACGCATGGAACGCTGGCGAGAGCATTTTTCTGAGCTACTAAACCCTGTCAAACCCCCGTGCGATCTACCTGCCTTCTCGAGTGCTGCTAGAGAGCCCTACGCAGTAAACCTCTATCCGCAAGTATTGCGGACGTACAAAAAGTGCTGAAGTGCATGAAAAACAATAAAACTCCTGGAGAGGATGGGATCCCTTCTGAAATGATCAAGTCCTCACCAACTCTACTATGCCGCCTAACCGACCTTATTGTCCAGGTGTGGACGACAAAGACCTTCCCAAAAGACTAGAAAGTATCAGTCCTCGTTCCGCTATACAAAAAAGGAGATAAGGCCATTTGCGGAAACTATAGAGGTATCTCCCTGATCAACCATGCCATGAAAATCTTCTGTGTCCTTCTTTTGAATCAATTCAAAGACGCACGTGACAAGTTAACCCGTCCTGAAAAAGCATGCTTCAGACCAGGCAGAGGCTGTCCAGAACAGATATTGACGATTCACCTCATCCTTCAGCAGTACAGCAGGTTTCATCTACCCCTTCTCATCGCCTTTATTGACTTTGCAGCTGCCTTCGACTCTCTCATCAGAGAGGAGCTATGGAGAATAATGGCTGAAGACGGGGCGCCACAGGAGATCATTGAGATACTCCGAAGTGCGTATAAGGACACTGAGACTTACGTCTGTGTTTCCGGCAATGACACCCCTAAGTTTCCAGTGGAGTTTGGGATAAAGCAGGGATGCCCCCTTTCGCCTATATTATTCAACTACGCGACAGACTGGACCATGTATAATGCAATGAGAAACCACAGCGGAATAGTCTTCGGACAAATAGCTGGTTTCCTCCAGCCCCTGACAGATCTGGACTTCGCAGACGACGTTGCTGAGCTGGAAACTACCGCCGACAGCCTACAAGGCATGATCGATGATACCTATGAGGTCTCAAAGCGCATCGGACTGGTCATCAGCGGCGCAAAGACTAAAGTATTGGCTCTCAACCAACCTGCTCCTTGCCAAGTTACCCTCGAAGGTGAGCCAATAGAAAGCATTGAGGAATTCAAGTATTTTGGCTCTATCATAAAACCAGATGGCGGAGCTGAAAAGGATATCTCTGCCCGCTTAGCAAAAGCCTGGGGAGTGTTTACTAGTCTGAATAAAGTATTATGGACCAGACGGGAGATCTCAACCAAAACAAAAGTCAGAATCTATGGTGCAACTGTTCGAGCAGTACTACTGTATGCTTGCGAGACATGGCCGATCAAGACTGAAGATGCGAGAATTTTGGATGTGTTCGACCACCGCTGCCTTCGTTACATCCTCCGCATTAAGAGATGAGACAGGATTTACAATAGTGAAGTAAGGAGTCGCTGTGACCAATCAGAAGAGCTATCGCTTATCATTTAAAGACGTTACCTGAAGCTCCTCGGCAACACAATGCGCCGTCCCAAAGGCACGAAATGTCGAGACGTCCTTGTCTGCGAACCAGCCCCCTCCTGGAAACGTAAACCAGTAGGACAAAAGAATAACCTGTGGCAAAAATTCAAGGAGGACCTGGAACCATGGGGAGGATTCAAGAGACACGGTCGGAGATGGGACAAATACTGGCTGAAGATCGCCGAAGAAGCTGCAGCCGACAGGTCCAAGTGGTCGTCGGAAGTCATCCCAAGATCCTTTGGTGCCGGGCAGGACATTTCATCGTCTGGTTCCCGCCGAAAGTAAAAAAGTAAGTAAGTTGTCACAGTTACATTCTCTTGATTTTTCAAAATTCATTTTGGATTTCTTTCGTTGAAATGCAAGAGTTGGAATATTTCAGTAGTGTTTTGTCGTGGTTTACCTTGTCACAGTTACATTCTCTTGATTTTTCAAAGTTCATTTTGTATTTCTTTCGTGTTAGGTTAAGTTAGGTTGTTTTAAGTTATGTTAGGTTAAGTTAGGTTAGGTTAGCCTACGTACGCGCGCGTACGAAAGCTAACCTAACCTAACTTAACCTAACCTAGCTTGATCTAGCCTAACCTAACCTAACTTAACCTAACGTAACTTGATCTAGCCTAACCTAACCTAACCTAACAAAAATCAAGAAAATGTAACTGTGTCAAGGTAAAGCACAACAAAACATATTTCAACGAGACAAATCCACAATGAACTTTGAAAAATCAAGAGAATGTAACTGTGACAAAGTAAAACACGACAAAACACTACTGAAATATTCCAACTCTTGCATTTCAACGAAAGAAATCCAAAATGAACTTTGAAAAATTAAGAGAATGTAACTTTGACAAAGTAAACCACGGCAAAACACTACTGAAATATACCAACTCTTGCATTTCATGAAAGAATTCCAAAACGAGCTTTGCAAAATCAAGAGGATGTATCTGTGACATCGTAAACCACCACAAAACTCTACTGAAATATATCAACTCTTGAATTTCATCGATTGAAATCCAAAATAAGCTTTTAAAAATAAAGAGAATTTAAATGCGACAATGTAAACCTCAACAAAACACTACTGAAATATTCCAACTCTTGCATTTCAATGAAAGAAATTCAAAATGAACTTTGGAAAATCAAGAGAATGTAACTGTGACAAGGTAAACCTCAACAAAACACTACTGAAATATTCCAACTCTTGCATTTCAATGAAAGAAATTCAAAATGAACTTTGAAAAATCAAGAGAATGTAACTGTGATAAGGTAAACCATGACAAAACACTACTGTTTCCAACTCTTGCATTTCAACGAAAGAAATTCAAAATGAGCTTTGAAAAATCAAGAAAATGTAACTGTGATAATGGTAACCACAACAGAACACTATTGAAATAATCCAACTCATGCATTTAAACTAAAGAAATTCAAAATGAACTTTGAAAAATTAAGAGAATGTAACTGTGACAAGGTAAACCACGACAAAATACTAGTGAAATATTCTAACTCTTGCATTTCAACGAAATAAATCAAAAATAAACTTTGAAAAATAAAGAGAATGTAACTGTGACAATGTAAACGACGACAAAACACTACTGAAATATTCCAACTCTTGCATTTCACCGAAATAAACCAAAATGAACTTTGAAAAATCAATAGAATGTAACTGTGACAAGGTAAACCACATCAAAACACTACTGAAATATTCCTGCTCTTGCATTTCAACGTAAGAAATTCAAAATGAACTTTGAAAAATTAAGAGAATGTAAGTGTGACAAGGTAAACCATGACAAAACACTACTGAAATATTCCAACTCTTGCATTTCACCGAAATAAAACCAAAATGAACTTTGAAAAATCAAGATAATATAACTGTGACAAGGTAAACCACATCAAAACACTTCTGAAATATTCCAACTCTTGCATTTCATCGAAAGAAATCCAAAACGAACTTTGAAAAATTAAGAGAATGTAAGTTTGACATGGTAAACCACAACAAAACACTACTGAAATATTCCAACTCTTGCATTTCACCGAAAGAAATCCAAAATGAACTTTGAAAAATTAAGAGAATGTAAGTTTGACATGGTAAACCACAACAAAACACTACTGAAATATTCCAACTCGTGCATTTCATCGAAATAAAACCAAAATGAAATTTGAAAAATTAAGAGAATTTAACTGTGACAAGGTAAACCACATCAAAACACTCAAACACATCAAACCACATCAAAACATCGAAATAAAACCAAAATCAAATTTGAAAAATTAAGAGAATGTAACTGTGACAAGGTAAACCATGACAAAACACTATTGAAATATTCCAACTCTTTCATTTCATCGAAAGAAATTCAAAATGAACTTTGAAAAATTAAGAGAATGTAAGAGTGACAAGGTAAACCACGACAAAACACTATTGAAATATTCCAACTCTTTCATTTCATCGAAAGAAATTCAAAATGAACTTTGAAAAATTAAGAGAATGTAACTATGACATGGTAAACCATGACAAAACACTACTGAAATATTCCAACTCTTGCATTTCAATGATAGAAATTCAAAATGAACTTTGAAAAATTAAGAGAATGTAACTGTGACAAGGTAAACAAAGACAAAACACTACTGAAATATTCCAACTCTTGCATTTCACCGAAAGAAATTCAAAATGGACTTTGAAAAATCAAGAGAATGTAACTGTGACAAGGTAAGCCATAACAAAACACTAGTGAAATATTCCGACTCTTGTATTTCAATGAAAGAAATTCAAAATGAACTTTGAAAAATTAAGAGAATGTAACTGTGACTAGGTAAAGCACGACAAAACACTAGTGAAATATTCCAACTCTTGCATTTCATTGAAAGAAATCCAAATTGAACTTTGAAAAATCTAGAGAATGTAAGTGTGACAAGGTAAACCATGACAAAACACTACTTAAATATTCCAATTCTTGCATTTCACCGAAATAAATCCAAAATGAACTTTGAAAAATCAAGAGAATTTAACTGTGACAAGGTAAACCACAACAAAACACTACTGAAATATTCCAACTCTTGCATTTAAACGAAAGAAATTCAAAATGAACTTTGAAAAATCAAGAGAATGTAACTGTGACAAGGTAAACCATGACAAAACACTACTGAGATATTCTAACTCTTGCATTTCAACTAAATAAATTAAAAATGAACTTTGAAAAATTAAGAGAATGTAACTGTGACAAGGTAAATCACAACAAAACACTACTGAAATAATCCAACTCTTTCATTTCAATGAAAGAAATTCAAAATGAACTTTGGAAAATCAACAGAATGTAACTGTAACAAGGTAAACCACGACAGAACACTACTGAAATATTCCAACTCTTGCATTTCAATGAAAGAAATTCGAAACAAACTTTGAAAAATTAAGAGAATGTAGCTGTGACAAGGTAAACCGCAACAAAACACGACTGAAATATTCCTGCTCTTGCATTTCAACGTAAGAAATTCAAAATGAACTTTGAAAAATTAAGAGAATGTAAGTGTGACAAGGTAAACCATGACAAAACACTACTGAAATATTCCAACTCTTGCATTTCACCGAAATAAAACCAAAATGAACTTTGAAAAATCAAGATAATATAACTGTGACAAGGTAAACCGCATCAAAACACTTTTGAAATATTCCAACTCTTATATTTCAACGAAAGAACATCGAAATGAACTTTGAAAAATTAAAAGAATCTAACTGTGACAAGATAAACAACACCAAAACACTACTGAAATAATCCAAATTTCGCATTTCAACGAAAGAAAACCAAAATTAACTTTGAAAAATCAAGAGAATGTAAGTGTGACATGGTAAACCACAACAAAACACTACTGAAATATTCCAACTCTTGCATTTCACCGAAAGAAATCCAAAATGAACTTTGAAAAATTAAGAGAATGTAAGTTTGACATGGTAAACCACATCAAAACACTACTGAAATATTCCAACTCTTGCATTTCATCGAAATAAAACCAAAATCAAATTTGAAAAATTAAGAGAATGTAACTGTGACAAGGTAAACCGTGACAAAACACTATTGAAATATTCCAACTCTTTCATTTCATCGAAAGAAATTCAAAATGAACTTTGAAAAATTAAGAGAATGTAAGAGTGACAAGGTAAACCACGACAAAACACTATTGAAATATTCCAACTCTTGCATTTCATCGAAAGAAATTCAAAATGAACTTTGAAAAATCAAGAGAATGTAACTGTGACATGGTAAACCATGACAAAACACTACTGAAATATTCTAACTCTTGCAATTCAATGAAAGAAATTCAAAATGAACTTTGAAAAATCTAGAAACTGTAACTGTGACAAGGTAATCCACGACAAAACACTACTGAAATATTCCAACTCTTGCATTTCACCGAAAGAAATTCAAAATGAACTTTGAAAAATCAAGAAAATGTAACTGTGACAAGGCAAACTACTACAAACCACTACTGAAATATCCCAACTCTTGCATTTCAATGAAAGAAATTCAAAATGAACTTTGAAAAATTAAGAGAATGTAACTGTGTTAAGGTAAACCACAACAAAACACTACTGAAATATTCCAACTCTTGCATTTCAATGAAAGAAATCCAAAATGAACTTTTAAAAATAAAGAGGATTTAGCTTTGACAAGGAAAAGCACTTCAAAACACTACTGAAATATCTTAAGTCTCGTATTTCAACGAAAGAAATTCAAAATGAACTTTGAAAAATCAAGAGAATGTAACTGTGCTAAGGTAAACCACAACAAAACACTACTGAAATATTCCAACTCTTGCATTTCAACGAAAGAAATTCAAAATGAACTTTGAAAAATTAAGAGAATGTAACTGTGACAAGGTAAAACACAAAAAACACTACTGAAATAATCCAACTCTTGAATTATAATGTAATAAATTCAAATGAACTTTTAAAAATTAGGAGAATGCGATTGTGACAAGGTAAATCATGACAAAACAGTACTGACATATTCCAACTCTTGGATTTGAGTGAAAGAAATTCTAAATGAACTATGAAAAATTAAGAGAATGTAATTGCGACATGGTAAATCATGACATAACACTACTGAAATATTCCAACTCTTTCATTTCAATTAAAGAAATTAAAAATGAACTTTGAAAAATCAAGAGAATGTAACTGTGGCAAGGTATACCATGACAAAACACTACTGAAATATTCCAACTCTTGGATTTCAACGAAAGAAATTCAAAATGAACTTTGAAAAATTATAAGAATGTAACTGTGACAAGGTAAACCACGACAAAACACTACTGAAATATTCCAACTTTTGCATTTCAATGAAAGAAATTCAAAATGTACTTTGAAAAATCAAGAAAATGTAACTGTGACACAGTAAACCATGACAAAACACTACTGAGATATTCTAACTCTTGCATTTCAACGAAAGAAATTAAAAATGAACTTTGAAAAATTAAGAGAATGTAACTGTGACAAGGTAAACCACAACAAAATACTACTGAAATATTCCAAATTTTACATTTCAATGAAAGAAATTCAAAATGATCTTTGAAAAATCAAGAGAATCTAACTGTGACAAGGTAAACCACGACAAAACACTACTGAAATATTCCAACTCTTGCATTTCAATGAAAGAAATCCAAAATGAACTTTGAAAAATTAAGAGAATGTATCTGTGACAAGGTGAACTGCAACAAAACACTACTGAAATATTCCAACTCTTGCATTTCATCGAAAGAAATCCAAAATGAACTTTGAAAAATTAAGAGAATGTAAGTGTGACAAGGTAAACCACAACAATACACTACTGAAATATTCCAACTCTTGCATTTCAACGAAAGAAATCCAAAATGATCTTTGAAAAATCAAGAGAATGTAACTGTGACAAGGTAAACCATGACAAAACACTACTGAAATATTCCAAGTCTTGCAATTCGATGATAGAAATCCAAAATGAACTTTGAAAAATTAAGAGAATGTAAGTGTGACAAGGTAAACCGCATCAAAACACTACTGAAATATTCTAACTCTTGCATTTCAACGTAAGAAATTCAAAAAAAACTTTGAAAAATTAAGAGAATGTAACTTTTACAAGGTAAACCACGACAGAACACTACTAAAATATTCCAACTCTTGCATTTCAATGAAAGAAATTCGAAATAATCTTTGAAAAATCAAGAGAATGTATCTGTGACAAGGTAAACCATGACAAAACACTACTGAAATATTCCAACTCTTGCAATTCAATGAAAGAAAACCAAAATGTACTTTGAAAACTTAAGAGAATGTAGCTGTGACAAGGTAAACCACGATAAAACACTATTGAAATATTCCAACTCTTGCATTTCAACGAAAGAAATTCAAAAACAACTTTGAAAAATCAAGAGAATGTAAGTGTGACATGGTAAACCATGACAAAACACTACTGAAATATTCCAACTCTTGCATTTCAACGAAAGAAATCCAAAATGAACTTTGAAAAATCAAGAGAATGTATCTGTGACATGGTAAACCGCGACAGAACACTACTGAAATAATCCAACTTATGCATTTCAATGAAAGAAATTCAAAATGAACTTTGAAAAATCAAGAGAATGTAACTGTGACAAGGTAACCCACAACAAAACACTACTGAAATATTCCAACTCTTGCATTTCAACGAAAGAAATTCAAAATGAACTTTGAAAAATCAAGAAAGTGTAACTGTGACAATATAAACCACAACAAAACACTACTGAAATATTCCAACTCTTACATTTCAACGAAAGAAAACCAAAATGAACTTTGAAAATCAAGAAAATGTGAGTGTGACAAGGTAAACCACAACAAAACACTACTGAAATATTCCAACTCTTGCATTTCAACGAAAGAAATCCAAAATGATCTTTGAAAAATCAAGAGAATGTAACTGTGACAAGGTAAACCATGACAAAACACTACTGAAATATTCCAAGTCTTGCATTTCAATGATAGAAATCCAAAATGAACTTTGAAAAATTAAGAGAATGTAAGTGTGACAAGGTAAACCGCATCAAAACACTACTGAAATATTCTAATTCTTGCATTTCAACGTAAGAAATTCAAAAAGAACTTTGAAAAATTAAGAGAATGTAACTGTGACAAGGTAAACCACGACAGAACACTACTGAAATATTCCAACTCTTGCATTTCAATGAAAGAAATCCAAAATGAACTTTCAAAAATTAAGAGAATGTAGCTGTGACAAGGTAAACCACGATAAAACACTACTGAAATATTCCAACTCTCACATTTCAACGAATGAAATTCAAAATCAACTTTGAAAAATCCAGAGAATGTAACTGTGACATGGTAAACCATGACGAAACACTACTGAAGTAATCCAACTCTTGAATTTCAACGAAACAAATCCAAAATGAACTTTGAAAATCAAGAGAATGTATCTGTGACATGGTAAACCACGACAGAACACTACTGAAATATTCCAACTCTTGCATTTCAATGAAAGAAATTCAAAATGAACTTTGAAAAATCAAGAGAATGTAACTGTGACAAGGTAAACCACAACAAAACACTACTAAAATATTCCAACTCTTGCATTTCAACGAAAGAAATTCAAAATGAACTTTGAAAAATCAAGAAAGTGTAACTGTGACAAGGTAAACCACAACAAAACACTACTGAAATATTCCAACTCTTACATTTCAACGAAAGAAAACCAAAATGAACTTTGAAAATCAAGAAAATGTGACTGTGACAAGGTAAACACCAACAAAAAACTACTGAAATATTCCAACTCTTGCATTTCAACGAAAGAAATTCAAAATGAACTTTGAAAAATTAACAGAATGTAACTGTGACAAGATAAACCGCAACAAAACACTACTGAAATATTCCAACTCTTGCATTTCACCGGAAGAAATTCAAAATGAACTTTTAAAATCAAGAAAATATAACTGTGACAAGGTAAACCACAACAAAACACTACTGAAATATTCCAACTCTTGCATTACAACGAAAGAAATTCAAAATGAACTTTGAAAAATTAAGAGAATGTAACTGTGACATGGTAAACCACGACAAAACACTAGTGAAATAATCCAACTCTTGCTTTTCAATGAAAGAAATTCAAAATGAACTTTGAAAAATCAAGAGAATGTAACTGTGACAAGGTAAACCACGATAAAACACCACTGAAATAATCCAACTCTTGCATTTCAATGAAAGAAATTCAAATGAACTTTGAAAAATCAAGAGAAAGTAACTGTGACAAGGTAAACCACAACAAAACACTACTGAAATATTCCAACTCTTGCATTTCAATGAAAGAAGTCCAAAATGAACTTTGAAAAATCAAGAGAATGTAGCTATGACAAGGTAAACCGCAACAAAACAGTACTAAAATATTCCAACTGTTGCATTTCAACGAAAGAAATTCAAAATTAACTTTGAAAAATCAAGAGACTGTAACTATGACACGATAAACCACTACAAAACACTGCTGAAATATTCCAACTCTTGCATCTCACGAAAGAAATTCAAATGAACTTTGAAAAATCAAGAGAATGAAAGTTTGACATGGTAAACCACGACAAAACACTACTGAAATATTCCAACTTTTGCATTACAAAGAAAGAAGTTCAAAATAAACTTCGAAAAATAAAGAGAATATAGCTGCGACAAGGTAAACCATGATAAAACACTACCGATATATTCTAACTCTTGCATTTCAATGAAAAAAATCAAAATTAACTTTGAAAAATCAAGAAAATGTAACTGCGACACGATAAACTACAACAAAACACTACTGAAATATTCCAACTCTTGCATTTCAATGAAAGAAATCCGCAATGAATGTTGAAAATCAAGAGAATGTAACTGTGACAAGGTAAACCATGACAAAACACTACTGAAATAATCCAACTCTTGCATTTCAATGAAAGAAATTCAAAATGAACTTTGAAAATCAAGAGAATGTAACTGCGACACGATAAACTACAACAAAACACTACTGAAATATTCCAACTCTTGCATTTCAATGAAAGAAATCCGCAATGAACGTTGAAAATCAAGAGAATGTAACTGTGACAAGGTAAACCTTGACAAAACACTACTGAAATAATCCAACTCTTGCATTTCAATGAAAGAAATTCAAAATGAACTTTGAAAATCAAGAGAATGTAACTGTGACAAGGTAAACCATGACAACTCTTGCATTTCAAGTAAAGAAATCCAAAATGAACTTTGAAAAATTAAGAGAATGTAACTGTGATATGGTAAACCGTGACAAAACACTAATCTTGTGAGGGAGAGTCAACAGTTGGGGGGGGGGGCCCTTGTGTGTCCAAACATGCGCAAATTAAAAACTATTAAAAAATGGGGGCTCAGGGACCTTTGGGGACCGGGGGCTTCCTTCGGGGTTGGGGTAGGGGGATCGGAGCCCTTTAGGGTTGGGGTAGGGGACCTCAAGACACTGTTCAAATGGAACTTGTGTATTATAACGACCACAGAGTTTGACCCTCAAATCCTCTTCTAAAACATCTTCTAAAATCATCTTTTAAAATGTCTCTAACTGTTTTGCCGAAATAATTCCCTATAATGTCTAAAACGGTTTCACTCAAATAACCCCTAAACGTAATTTCTGCGTGTTCCTTTTGTTTTTGGCATCCCTGCGCTGTCACATTTGAAATTACTTGGAAATCCTTTCCCGCGCTAATCTCTTCATCTCTAAGATCAAAACATTCGCCCGGAAACAATTTTCCTGGAAGAACTCCAAAGACATTAATAAACTTCGCCCCGGGGACAATTCTCCTTGGAAATACATCAGAGACATTAATAAACTTTGCCCGGAGACATTTCTCGGAAACGTGTTGTCCCTAGGGAGGCTATGCGCATATTTGGTGTGGGATTGGGACTGACAGCACAGGTGTTCTCCCTAGGGACTCTATGCCCAAATATGGACTCCCCGTCGGAGTCAATAAGGTCTTTCTACTTATGACTCCTTTCCCTTCTTTTGGCTTGCTTAACTGTTTTATTGCTTGGTCTAGTCTTTTTCTGAGGTTCTTGGTGTTTTCCGCCCTTAATTTGTCCCTCCGACGTTCCTTCAACATGTTTTAGGCTATACGTTCCTTCAACATGTTTTAGGCTATTCCAAGAAGAAGAATCTTTTTTCGGCGTTGGTGGTGTCTTTTGAATTGTCTATGGGTTTGTTCCAATTCGAACAATCAATGGCTAAAGTGGGTCAGGGATGTGGCCCTACCGAGGTCAAACTTAAATATTTCTCCGAGATGCGCTGTTTAAAATCAGAAATTAAGATTTAAATGATTATCAGTACAGTATAAATGGAAAATCAGTACAGCATAATTTGAAAAAAGCATATAGCAAGAAAAATATGAAATATTGCATCTTAGCAATGTAGATACCTCAAGACACGCACTGAAGCTATAATCTGCGATTAAAAACACGAGTGTTTCAGAAAAGACACTTGGAAAACCATAACAAATTCTTGTTGAAAAATAATGTCAATGTTTCGCATAGCAAAAGCACTCGAAATAGATGCCAGGAAAATTTAGCCATGGGCGATTGCGTAATGTTTTTTACATAGTTTTTATCGCATGTTTCAGAAAACTCTTTACAATTAAAAGTATTAGCGGTTCGGTTGGGAATAACTTTTTCATCTAGAGTATAAAAACCACATCTTTTCTTCTATAGCTTAGAAAGGCAAATAAGAGATGAAAAGCTGGTGTAGATCTAATCAGAATGAAAAGAAAAGTAGACAAACTATTTGAATGAGCCTAAAATGTAGAAAGAACCATTATTAGTAGGCAAATCTACCAAGGAAAGTTGCAAACCCCATAAAAAGCGGGTGTGGATTGATACTTAGGTAACTACTGGCGTAAGAAATAAAATTCTAAGAGGGGGTTTTAAGAGGGGGTTTTACATACTATGTCAAAGGCTAATTTTATTTTTTGGTTCTAATTATAAGTTTTATAGTAAATTAAAAGTTTCTGTTACGACAACAATATCTTGTAGCTTGCAATTCTGTAGTCGCCAACCAGAATGAGGTCGACAGAAGTAAATTTATTCACTTTTTCCACCATGCATAGACATTACGGGCCTTTTGCCATCGTTCAAATGTTAGTTAACAATGTTAGCCAAAAATGTTCTGATAACTCGTGGGAATAAAAGTTTTTTTTTTATAATATTTTTGTCTTATGCTCTCTATCATTGTTGGTGGTGTAGAAACTAGTCTTTCTTACTTGCCAAAATAGGTGATAGCTTTGTTTGGAAAACTAAAATGGAAGAGGTTTGTCACCCTTAGAAACCTTTGTCGCGTGTATCCAGAAATGAGCCTATAGGTCAACAAGCCTCCTCCTCTTCGACAACTGTCACATGTTGCAAACTTGGGTCTTAAATACAATATTAGTTCTTTTGCATATGATAACTATATTTGTTATTTTGATTTTTGCAGAAAAACATCAAACAAGAACATGTCAATGTACATTTGAACAATGTATGCGAATACATAATGACACTATTTTTGCTTTCTGTTTTTCTCAGTGGGTTTGAGTTAATCTAAATACTGACAATCTATTCCACTCCAAAAAAACTTTTATGTCTTCTTGCATCGTACATAACAGCTATATCAGCCAATATCCGTTTCATGTATTGTAAAAGCGTACTGAAAAAATAGTGACTTCATTCAAAATGGAAATCAGGGTTCCTGTTTGAAATCAGCGGATTGACTGAACAAAACTGTAAAAGATATCGTTTTTATGTGATGTTTCTGAAGAATAAAAGTGAATACTATTAAATTCCGGAAAATATGTGCTTATATTTTTCAAATAAAAAAAAACTGAGATTGACCTTTAGGAACCTTTCAGTAAAACAAATAACTTGGGTTTCTAATGTATTCTATCACCTAAATTAAAATAAGGTTTTGCAATATGTAACCACAATGTTGAACACTAGTGGTGTTTATGGCTTTTTTTCTTGAAATAATTCTGAAGTTAAAAAAGAGTAAAATAATGTGCGTTCGGTGCCCCTGTTCCCAAGTACAATACTTACCCTCGTCTTCTTTTACTTCCTGGACCATACGCTTCACACTTTGAGTAAATTTTCCAACAAGGTTGTTTCCTGAAAGAAAAATAATAAGAATCTTGACACATAATCGTAGTCTTAAACCAGGAATCTGAAGTTTTAGTAAAAGAATTTGAACTTACATATATGTTATTAATTAAACGCTTTTGAAGCGGCGGGAAACTCTAGTTCTAACAACCATAATGAAGGCATTTCTAAAATGTGTGATGGAGAAAATGTTTTAATGAAATCTAATAATAATCTTATAATAATCGTATCTAATCTTATCGGTGAATTTTTCCTTAGCTGACTACGACCAGCCCCTCGAAGGGCATCTCGAATCCAAGTGACAGTTTATATTTATTGTGACATTGACTTTTAAATGCTACCGCTGCTGACAACTCTAGAAGTAAAGAAAGCAAGATCACAATTACTGATGACATGGGCCGTTTATCTGCAGAGGAAATTGAGAGTATGATCAGTGATGCTGTTAATGAGGCAAAGATTAAGGGCAGAGGGAGAAGGCCTCTGCCAAGGATGTTCTTGAATTGTTTTGCTTTAATTCTTTAATATGAAACAGACTTGGAAAGCGAAGATATAATGGCAAGATGAGTGTAGATAATCGCAGCAAGGTGTTGAATACTTGCAACGAAGTCATAAAATTATTGGCGGAGAAGTTGGTGGATATAATCAGTTGGCGGAGAAGGATGGATTAATCAGGAGAAGGAACATGAAATCAGTTGGTGGAGAAGGAGGGACTCGATGGCAAACAAAAAGAGGTTGAAAACATTAGCAAGCCTTTAATAGCAAAGCAGTTTCAAGATACGGCTGAATCCAAAGACATGTCTATCGAAATGAACCGTATCAGAGGTTGAGCACAGGAAGCAGGTGAATCAACCACTGGAGGATTCAATAGAACTCTGGTTCTTCTTGTTGACTTTTGACAGATTTAATTTTGATAAAACTGAATTTAATTTTGATTTTTTAATTTTGAATAAAACAGATTTGATTTTGATTCAACCAACAGATGAATAAAAGTGTATGAAAGTGCACATATTATTTCAAGACAACTCGTGCCTTTTTTGCAATCTCACACAGATAGTGCAGCTCGATAGATAAAATTAAAATAAGTTTGTGCGTTTCAGTAAACAAGAGTAAATGATCCCTCGAATGATGAAAAAAGTTTGTGCGCCCAACTAACACAACTAAATACCATACCAACACAACTAAATACCATAGAATTCAGGAAGGGACTGATTTGACTGCAAAGGCTAAATTACGGATCATATGGTGCCCAAGCTGGGTTGCCACCGCTAGTGATTTATCATTATTTCTAGTGATTTTTTTCTTGGCCAATGATTTTTTTTTGTTAGTGTTTTTTTTCTAAAATAGTGATTTTTTCCTAAATACACTGATGTTTCTATCGTAGGCCAATATTGCGTAAACTCAAGCGAATAAATCATCCAGGAATCTAATTACTAAAAACAAAAGGAAAGCTTTAGTGAAACCTTCCCTGACACTATGACAGCCATGCCATTAACGGGGAGAGGGGTGCAAGTTTCCCCGGGCGTCGTGGTGGGATGGGGGGGGACGGCTGAGAGGATGCCGGGGGCTGAGGCTGTTCTTAGGTTTTAGTCCGGAGGGGGCGGTGAAACCCGATGAATACCAAAGCTATTCTCTTTGTTCTGTCTCAGAAACCGTATTTGATCGAAACTGAGTTAATCAAATTTGACAAAGAACAAATTGATAAAATTTGTACACTTCAATTTCCATTAAGGGCTTAGATAGTGTTATGGTGGTAATCCACAATTGGAAGGCCGCTAATTAGCTGCCTTGTCATGGAACATTTCATTCGAATGATAAGAGATTGATCGCTGTTCATTTTTTTTTTCCTATAGCGGTCAACATATTGTAAATTTGGAACAGACCATTTGTAAAGTAGCTTTTTTTCCTTTACTTTGTTAAAAAAAAACCTAATCCATAATTTCCCTAATAAAATTTCCCGTAATTTCCGTAATTTCCCTAATTAAAAAATTTCCCTAATCCGTAAAATATATTAATGTGATTTCTGTATTCAGTTTTGCAGTAACATATTCTTTGCTGAGTTGATTTTCTTATGTATCTTAATTAAATTGTGAAATTATATCCATGCAAATGAAAACAAAACCAGGCATTCACTGAAATTAACTTAGGGGGATTTTTATTTAGGAGTGAGACAAAACTTCAAAAAATTGGCAAATCATACCGAATATTAGATATTGGATGAACATTGTAAAAATCACAATATTTTGGAGGCCACTCGCCTGAACATCTTCATTGTATGTGCCTGATTTATGATTAAATCCATTGTTTCTATTAATTATAAGCCAGGTATAGAAGAAATTAAGCAATTATTACTGAAACTCTGCTTTTTGTATGTAACAAAAGCTAAAATATGACGAACAGTGGGAATCGTGAGACCCATTATTATTTACGTCATTTTACTGACGTAGAAATCAAACATTTAGATCGTTCATCATCTGAAACTGTCAGGAACATCAAGTGATAGTAGGAGGAAGGGTAAATTGCCCTCCCTAGATTTTGTAAAGTATTTTTCATCTTCAGCAATATTAAATATAAACAAGTCTTGTCTTGTCTACATTTTTATGAGGTAGCGCCACTGACACTTGTAGGTTTTATTGATAGAAGTCCACAGTGAATTCAATTCAGTAAAATCTAAGTAGAGGGCTACAATGTATTTTCTATCTCTAGCGGGTAACTTTGTCGTTTTTTAATTTTTTCAATGAAAATACCATAAAAGGTCTTTTTCAGCGAAACTTTTCAAAAAGGATATTAAAAAGGATATCTTCTGAAATGCTCAGCTTGTGACTCAGTTATTATGGTTTCTAAACTAGAAGTGAAAAAACTAGAAATTTTGAAAGACAAGGATACCAAGAAAAATAATTTAATATTATGGTTACGCCGCAATAAGCCAGTACGCTCAGATAAAGGGGGGTGGTGAAACTAAGGGCGCTAATTCAGGACAATGCAGGAAGTTGGATAAGGATTTTTCCCAATTCCTTTTATAAGGATTAAAAAAATGTATTTTCAAAAATCAAGGGGATATTTTCGTTTCAAGAAAAAAAAACACCAAAGCAAAGGCATTTTTCAAAATCTAGGAGGGGATATCAAACTCCTACTCTGTTGCTATCCCTGTTTAAAATTTGCTAGCGACAAAATTTAATCGTATTGCTAAAACTTTAAAAAGTGAATAAAACCGACGATTTCAAATTGAAAAGCATGGTATCTGGCGAAGCAGCCAAATTATAATTTCAATAATTTTCACTGATTTATTGATTATTTTTGAAGTCGTGGCAACCCTGTGCCCAAAATACTTGGTGAACGGGTGAACTAGAGAATTTTATTTTTTTAATCTGGAGTAAATATGCCATTTTGGACCCTTTAGTGGGGAGAAGCCAAGGTAATCCCGAATATAGTAAATATTTTCGTTTTATTTTGCTCCTCTGAGAATTCTCGTTTTTTGTGTGTAAAAAACATTCTGAGACTACACTGGATATATACGAGGTTCGATCAGAGCTGTAAAAGAAAAAGAAAGCATTATTAAACCGAAGGAGGGTGATTTTCAGTCAGTAAAAAAAGAAGAGAAAAAACAAATATTTCAGCAATGACTTTCACCAAGCAATCCTAACTGCTTAAAGAAAAGGCACAGAACAAAAACTGTATATATAAAAAAGAAAATATCGTCAGTCGGGTATCAAAAGATGGTGTCTCCATAACTGTAAATTTTCAGAAGAGCAAATAAAAACCTCACAATTTTTATTTTCCCTTCGATAACCATAAAACAAAAGCGGATTAAAATGTAAAGTCAATGCAATATAATTTGCTTTATTTTACAGTTATCAGAGCGGAAATAAAAAAGTGAGGTTTTTTGTTTGCTCTTCTGAAAGTTCACAATTATGGGGATACGATCTTTTGATACCCGACTGACAATACTAACTTTTCTAAGAAAACTGCACGGAATCAGAAAAGCGACTCACAGGAGTCACTTCTCTGATTCCGTGCAGTTTATTTCAAAAAGGATTTTTTTTTTTATTTGCACCTTTTCTTCTTCCCTGTTTTGGAACCCTGATAACAGCTTGGCGAAAGTCTTTGTTGAAACATTTGCTTAGTTTAATTTTTTTTTCTTTACTTTTCTTTTCTTTACTTGCTAAAAATTCTGTTTAGACTAATTGGTTTTTACAGAGAGAAGCCGCTTCTAACGGGAAAAAATCCAAGTTTAATCTAACTTTTATGTAATTAACCGCAAACAAATCCGAGTTTTTTGCGTTTCTTGTTCTCCAGAATAAGACATTTTCCTCAAATCTGCTCTGATCCCTATTTTTCTCGTTAATAAAAATCGTGTTGTGGTCAAACAACTGAACGTCTCATTAAACTTGCATTGGGATTTTTACAGATATTATTTATTTTCTTTAACTGCTGTGAATATATTACATAATATAAGGTTATAGTATATTGAAAGTCACTAATTTAAAATCTGAGGCTCCAATAGAAATTCCAGCGCCAAATGGAGGACAAGGAGTCTCAAAACAATTTTTCTGGTCGTGAACACTGAATTTAGTAATAATTATTCTCGGTTTTAGAAGCTTCAAATTTCTTGGGAACCAAGATCAGCATGCTGCACCGACTTTATATCCAAAGACACCTGACCTCAAAGAGCTTCTTTGATTTTACCGATTTCAAACTTTCCATTCTACATGGAACGATTTGTAAAAAGGCCATATGTATCTCAAATACTGGATTAAAGTTTTAATGAACAAATTTTTCTTTTTTGTGGAGGAACAGCGATATACCTGCTGTCAAAACTGATTATTTTGTGTCACCTAGTTTCCTATTCTCAGTTTCAATATTCTATTTTGGCATAAAAATAAAACTAATATTGTTGTGACGACAAAGTAAAATAATTTAGATGTAAATCTATGACTGTCATTCCAGTTAAAACAAATTTGACACAAAATTTACAATATTGTATGCATCGGGAAATCGGAATGAGGACACACAAGATTATTTTTTCCAAGAATTTTGGCAAAATACAAAAAAAAATCTTAAGAGTTTCAATAAAATTATTGTATAATCAAGATTGCCTAGGCAATTTTCCTTGGAAACAGCTTTTTTTCCAGAAGGCAAATGATTTAGGAATGATTTTCTTCAAAATCATTCCTCCTGATTCCAAACCATTACAAAATCATTGTCTCCTTTTTTAAAAATTAATAAAATTATATATTTCCAGTTTTCTTAGAAGCTACACATTCCATATTTCCCCTGTTGATGCCATTGTGCGATTGGTCACCGCATTTCAGAAATCACGTACAACAGGAGGTGTATGTGAAGCTTGGCGAACGTGTGCCAAGTGTTGTAGACATTGTATCATGCGTGGCCAAACTGTGTGGTCAATTTGGCGCTCCTAGATGTATACCATGTGAGGGAAAATAGGTAAACCCCTGTGGCCATTGTGCACAATAAACTACAGTTTTAGAAAAGAATATTTTTCGTAAAATTTCTCTTACAAAAGAAATTTCTTTAGTTATGGAATACAGTTATAAATACATCTTAAAAGTCTTACAAAAAAATTATTTTAGAGTTCAATAATTGGAAATTGATATACTTACTGCTATCCATTCTTTGTGTTATCCTTCTATTATCTTTTAAAGGCATATTTTATTTTATTCGTATTCCGAACTTTACAAAGATCTTAAAACACTACAAATATCCATGGTGTATTGCCAGGATATGACGATCTATCAGATGGAAGTGATCATTGTCAACAGGTCTCTATTTTTGCTCTGGCTTTCCAAGGCTTTCCTTATTTCCAGTTCAAGGAAGGGCACTTGCTCCGAAACTCCACATTGATCTGCACAGGATTCTTGTTATCCAATGCAGGCGCTTGTCTTAAAAATACTATAACTGCTTCTTCAAATATCTCATTAGAATGGAAAGCCGTCTATTGACAGTTTCTTTCCAGACAGCTTTCCGCTAAACCAGATGAAATAATCCTTTCTATAAATATTTACTGAGTGCCAAATTGTATGTCACGTAATTTCACCCTTTTCCCCTTGTTTAGATAGAAAAAAATATACATATTCAAGATTTTATGAATTTGTGTTTTATGTATTTGAAAATTACATAACATTAAATATTTGCCGTGTGAGATATTTCGACCAATATGTTTCCTACGCCAAAAATTTGTTTAATACATGAACACTACCCAAAAAGTTACTATTGTTTTTGTTTTATTTATTTTATTATATATATATTTTTACAGGTTCAAACGTTTTAATATATATATAAAGTGAAAGAGCCTTCTATAAAAACACAATGTACTGGTTAAGCTTTGGTTTTTTTTTTTTCATTTAAAACACCATTTACTGGTTAATTATTTTTCTAATGTACATTTGAAAATGAAAAAAAAATCATTTTAGAGAAAAAAAATTGACTTTCATCTAAATGCTAAGCTTACTTGCAATCTTATTTTAATTCTATAGAAACCACCAGGGAAGTGGGGTATTGTTGTAATGTTCAAATATGACTTGGGTATTGCTATAATGTTCAAATATGACTTGCTTTTGAAATATACTTTAGGTTAATATTTCCTAAATCACAGCTTTATAATTCCCTTTCAAAGAAAAAAATATACATAACTTCTGGATGTAATAATTTGAATTTACTAAGCTTGATGTTATTCCTGAACCCCAGTAATAAGTCTTGACTACTAAAAAAAGCAATACAGTAAATACTTTATTCGGAACTGTATGTATTGAAAGCAAATATAATTTGCAAAGACAAAAATTTGAAAATAGTTTTTACTATGTCGATCCGTGATGTCCAAAAATAGGCCTGAACTGTCTCTGGCTGTATTCCAGGTTGCATTCCGTAGTAACTCTACTTTAACTATAGAAATGACTTGATTTCACATCAACGGGGAACGGCTGTGAAGTAACTGGTGGCCTATTAGGTTTGTAAGGGTAAAATCTTCAAGAGTTTCAAATGTATTCATTACTCTTTCAGTATAATTTAGTCTAATAATGCCTTCACTATGTTTCAAACTGATATTAATAGAAATTATTATATTGATCCACAGTTACTTAAAGATGCTACTAAACTATCTTTATTAAAATTTACTAAAATTTAAATTCAGAGCTACTTTTCTGTTATTCTAGCATAACTTTTTCTTGAACCTGGAATACAGCCTCTGATAGTCTTGAGAATTACGAGGTATATAGACAGGATATAACGTGCCCATATGTGTTGAATCTGTTGTATTGATTTTGACGTCAAAAATAGACCCGTATCTACTTCGTCTTTGATCGGTTTGTAATTTGGGCATATACCCTGTCTAAACAAACCTATGAGGAGGAGAATTTTTGTAAGAAGTTTGGCCATTCACGGGTCACGACACCGCAAAATGGGCTGAACGGGTCACGGCACCGCAAAATGGGCTGAACATTGTTTTTCTCTGGTCGACATGAAACTTGGGCGATGTAGACTCAACTAAAGGAACTTTAATGAGGGGAAACAATTTGGAAGAAAAATCAGGGTTGGACCAATTTGTTAGACTAAATGTTCGAACTTCGTCTTCACTGATCGGCTTGAAAATTTCAGGACACGTATACAGGATCAAGAAAGCCTTCGTTAAGAAATTTAAGAAAACAAACCTGGTTGTATTGACTCGTGAGTAGTAAGGCCCCAATTCGTTGAAAATACACATGCACTTTCACAAGCCTGAGGCATGGATATGTGTGTGTATTTTCAAGTAATTGGGTTACCAGGGGCCAGTGAGCTATTACTATGAACTCTACATGGGTTGGCAGACGGGTTTTCTATTATGACACTCATTTTTTGGAGGTCAAACTCATGGATACATGTTTATTTTTTATTTTTTTTTTAAACTGGTATTTTTTCAATGAAGCCCATAACACTTTGCAGAAACCCGTGAATGTAGGACTGAAAGTCCATTCATACTATATCTGAATCCAATTACTAATCAAGTTAGTGTGACCGCCAATTTTTGATCTGGTTAGGTGGGTATAATCTGGTTTGGTTTGTTATTGAGAGAGGATTACTCAATTTACATCTTAGTGTTAACCGGGCGATGACTTAGTCTAATTGCGTAGGTACTAAAGGAACATTTGAAGGTGGAGAAAAAAAAGAGGTAATTAGTGATTGGATAATTTTAACAAGAAATGACTGAAAAGTGTTTTGGAGGAGATGGGATGAATGTGTACTGTATAATACACAAGTGATGATTTGCACAGTGTTGTCAATTTTAAATAGTTTAGAAATAAAAAAAAAATAACAAGAAATGGCTCAAAAGTGTTTTGAGGGAGTTGAGTTGCACGATGGATGACTTGCACGAGGGTTCAGTTACATGTTGATTCAGTTACACGGGGAGTAGTTAAATGGGGTTGAGTTGCACGAGGATTCAGTAGCAGGAAGGTTCAGTTGTACGGGGTTTCGGTTATACAGGGGTTCAGTTACATGGGGGGTTCAGTTGCACGGGGTGGATATCTGCTATAAAAAACACTTCATTCTAAACAAATTGTAGTTACAAAAAGATTTATAGGTCCTTAATTTAGGTATCTGACTATCTCGTAATGTAATACTTTTTAAGGCTTTATTATATCTTTTCAGAACAAATTATTATTTTAGGGAATTATTTCGGTGAAACAGTTAGAGACATTTTAAAAAGATGACTTAAAAGATGATTTTAGAAGAGGATTTGAGGGTGAAACTCTGTGGTCGTTATAATACACAAGTTCCATTTGAACAGTGTTGCGAGGTCCCATACCACAACCCCAAAGGATTGTGACCCCCCCACCCCCACCCCCAAGGTAGTCCCCCGTCCGCCAAGGTAATCTGGGCTCCCCCAGGGCCCCCGGCCCCCCAAAGGCTCCTGAGCCCTCCATTATAAATCTTTTTAAGGGTTTATTATATCTTTTAAGAGCAATCTGTTATTTGGGTGAATTATTTTGGTGAAACAGTTAGAGACACTTTAAAAGATGATTTAAAAGATGATTTTAGAAGAGGATTTGAGGGTGAAACTCTGTGGTCATTATAATACACACGATCCATTTGAACAGTGCTGTGAGGTCCCTTACCACAACCCCAAAGGGCTCCGATCCCCCCACCCCACCCCCGAAGGAAACCCCCGATCCTCAAAGGTTCTCTGGGCTCCCAAAGGGCCCCTGGCGCACCAATGGCTCCTGAGTCACCCATTATAATACTTTTTAAGGCTTTATTATATCTTTTCAGAAAAAATTATTATTTTAGGGAGTTATTTCGGTGAAACAGTTAGAGTCATTTTAAAAGATGATTTAAAAGATGATTTTTGCAGAGGATTTGAGGGTGAAACTCGGTGCTCGTTATAATACACAAGTTACATTTGAACAGTGTCGTGAGGTGCCCTCCCACACCCCCAAAGGGCTCCGATCCCCCCACCCCAACCCATGTATTAGCGAAGTTACTCTGTGGTCGTTATAATAAACAAGTTACATTTGAACAGTGTTGTGAGGTCCCTTACCTCAACCCCAAAGGGCTCCGATCCCCCCCCCCAACCCAGAAGGAAACCCCCGGTCCTCAAAGGTTCTCTGGGCTCCCAAAGGGCCCCCGGCGCTCCAATGGCTCCTGAACCTCCATTATAATACTTTTTAAAGCTTTATTATATCTTTTCAGAAACTCTAGTTTTTTGCAAGAAAATTATGGAAAATACAATTCTCTGGTTCAAATGTGAAACTTAAGTCCATTTTTGGATCGAAAAAATAAACTATTTCCGTAAAATCTGAGCTAATAAGGATTTTTGACCGTAAACTATAGTTTTTTGCAAGAAAATTATGGAAAATGCAATTCTCTGGTTCATAGGTGAAACTTAGGTCCATTTTTGGTTCGAAAAATAAAACTATTGCTGTAAAATCTGAGCTAATAAGGGTTTTTGACTGTAAACTCTAGTTTGTTGAAAGAAAATTAAATGAGCGCTACAGTAGGATGTCCGCTACTATCCTAAGATTCAGCTGAAGCTAGCTTCAAACATTGAACCTAAAAGATTCATATTACCATAGTTACGAAGTGTTTATAGAATTGGTGGTCTTTAAAAAGACCGTTGGGTAGTCATGAGTGTGATGACTATTGTAAAAATTCATCATTGTTTGTCATCCATAGGGAATGATCATACTGAATTATATTTATATACAGTGATTAATACTAAGAAAAGAAAGAGAAACAAGGGATTAATCACAGGGCCAAAGATAGGAAAAACACAGAAGCTTCAGTACGTAGCAATAAGTTTAATAAATAATAACTTCATACCCAAATTCTACTATTTCAAATTCATAATGAGGATCATATAAAAAAGGGTCCAACGGATAATACTTTTCGATGTGTGGACAGGAGTCCACGCTAACGCAGTCCCCACTACCAAAAATTACGCTGTTGAGTTACCCCTGTTTTGGGTAAACACATGGTTCAGCTAATCCGAAGACCATTGGAAGGGCCTCACCCTAGGATTGCCTCCATCATAGGCAGTGCAATAGCGCTGCCTAAGTAAAATACGATATTGGCATAATGTATTTTTTTCTAGACCAGGGTACTTCGTATCGAAGGAGTTGTCGTAGAAACTTCGAAAAGGGCTCATTCGATTGGAAATTGGAATGACTAGGGCCCTTGTTAATAGTCGAAAGTTATTGGAAGGCAGCTAACATCCCTTCCAAGCCCACCTTTTCCCAAGCACATCCAATCAAAATTTTTAGATAGCCATTTTGTTCAACGTAGTTGAAAGTTTTGGAAATTAGGTGTTAAAGGATGACAACCCCCACCCCTACAGCCCTCAGGGCAAGGGTTGTAGGTTATGCCCTGGGGGCATATAAGGTTCTTATAGAAAGAGTTGTTGTAGAAACTTTAAAAAAAAGCTCAATTGATTGTAAATTGAAAGGACTAGTGCCCTTTTTAGTAGTTAAAAGTGATTGAAGGGCAACTAAACTTCCTCTCACACCCACTATTTCCCCAACACATCCAATCAAATTTTGAGATATTCATTTTGTTCAACGTAGTAGAAATTTCTGGAAATTAGGTGTTTGAGGATGACAACCCTCCTCCCCCCCACAACCCTCAGGAAAAGGGTTGTAAGTTATGCCCAGGGGGCATATAAGATTTTTATAGAAAGTTTTGTCATAGAAACGTCAAAAAGGGCTCATTTGATTGGAAATTGAAAGGGCTAGTGCCCTTTTTAACAGTCAAAACTGAATGGAGAACAACTAAACCACCTCTCACGCCCACTTTTTCCCCAAACACATTCAATCAAAGTTTTGAGATAGCCATTTTGTTCAACGTAGTTGAAAGTTCTAGAAATTATGTATTTGAGGATGACAAACCCCCAGAGCCCCCAGGGCAAAGGTTGCCCTGGGGGCATATAAGGTTTTTATTGAAAACTTTGTCGTAAAAACTTCAAAAAGGGCTAATTCAACTGGAAATTCAAAGGTTTAGTGCGCTTTTTAATAGTCAAAAGTGATTGAAGGGCAACTACCCCCCCCTCTCACGGTTATTTTGGGCATGTTTATTTTTTTATATAAATTAAATAATACACGTTACCGTTAGCATAACTAAGATAAAACATACCAGTGTTCGAACCTTTTTAATAGTCGAAAGTGATTGGAAGGCAACTAATGCCCCTCTCATGCCCACCATTTCCCCAAACACATCCAATCAAAGTTTTGAGATATACATTTTTTTCAACGTTGTTGAAAGTTCTGGATATTAGGTCTCTGAGGATGACAACCCCCCGCAGCCCTCAGGGCAAGGGTTCTAAGTTATGCCCTGGGGGCATATAAGGTTTTTATAGAAAGCATTGTCGTAGAAACTTCAAAAAGGGCTCATTCGATTGGAAATTGAAAGGGCTAGTGCCCTTTTTAATAGTCGAGAGTGATTGGAGCGCAACTAGCCCCCTCTCACGCCCACCATTTATCAGAACACATTCAATCAAAATTTTGATATAGCCGGTTTGTTCAACGTAGTTGAAAGTTCTTAAAACTAGGTCTTTGAGGATGATAACCCCCTCAGAGCTCTCAAGGCAAGGGTTGTAAGTTATGCCCTGCGGACATATAAGGTTTTTATTGAAAACTTTGTCGTAGAAATTTGAAAAAGGGCTCAATCAATTAGATATTCAAAGGGCTAGTACCATTTTTAATAGTCAAAAGTGATTGGAGGGCAATTAACCCCCCTCTCACGCCCACCTTTTCCCCAAACACATCCAATCGAAATTTTTAGATGGAAATTTTGTCCAACGTAGTTAAAATTTCTGGAAATTATGTCTTTAAGGATGACAACTCCCCTTCCCACAGCCCTCAGGCCAAGGAGTGTAAGTTATGCCCTGGGGGCATACAAGGTTTTTATACAAAGCGTTGTCATAGAGACTTCAAAAAGGGCTCATTCGATTCGAAATTGAAATGGCTAGTGCTCTTTTTAATAGTCAAAAGTAACCCCCCTCTCGGGCCAACCATTTCCCCAAACAAATACAATCAAAATTTTGAAATAGCTAATTTTTTTCAACGTAGTTGAAATTTCTTGAAATTAGGTCTTTGAGGATGACAACCCCCCACAGCCCTCAGGGCAAGGGTTTTAGTTATGGCCTGGGGGCATATAAGGCTTTCATAGAAAGTGTTGTCGTAAAAACTTCAAAAAGCGCTCTTTCGAGTGGAAATTGAGAGGGCTATTGCCCTTTTTAATAGTCTAAAGTCATCAGAGGGAGAATCGCCTCACCCCATGCTCATCATTTCCCCAAACATTTCCGATCGACATTTTGATATGGCCATTTTGTTCAACGTAGGTGAATGGTCTTCAAATTATGTCTTTGAGGATGACAACCCTACCCCCATAGCCCTCAGGACAAGGGTGTAAGTCATGCCCTTGGGGTATATAAGGTTTTTATAATAAGTTTTGTCGTTGTTGCTTCAAAAAGGGCTCAATTGATTGGAAATTGACAGACTAGTGGCTTTTTTTAGTCGAAAGTGATCAGAGGGCAAATTTTGACATAGCCATTTTATTCAGCCGATCAGAAAGGTCTGGAAATTATATTTTTAAGGATAACAAATCCCCTCAGCCCTAAGGGCAAGGGTTGTAAGTTATGCCTGGGGACAGATAGGGTTTTCATAGACGCTTTGGGGCTATATTTAAGAGTCAAAGTGATCGGAGGGCAGCTACCCCCCCCCCTAAACAAACGTCGTATTGTCCCGAAATGTGTGTAAAAGAAATTTTGAGATAGCCATTCTATTCAAAATTGTCTAAATATCATATAACAAGGCTTTTAGAGTTGAAACAAACCCCAGAGCTTAGGGGCAATGGTTGTAAGTTATGCCCAGGGGGTATTTAAGGTTCTTAGGGAAGGGATGGGTGTTTAACTTCAGAAGAGGCTCAGTCATTCTGCCTGAAAAAGACTTGGTCAATATAAAACGAAGAGAAATTAATAAAAAAAAAACTTTTTGCACAAAATCAGTTTTTCAGAAAAAAAGTAAAGAACACCATTAAACCAAAAATGAAAAAAAATAGAATCAAATAATCTACAAAGCATGCAACTACCAAAAATCAGTATCAATAAATAAACGAAACCCAAAACAAACAGAAATTAAAATAAGTCAAACTCAAAACGAACAGAAATTAATCTGAGTCGGGTTCTAAGCCCTCTGCTTTCTAAAAGCCAGAATATAATTTACACTTTACTAAAACATTCCTTTAAATGTTTTACTTTTATAACTTTAATAAATAAAAATTAATTAAGATTTTAAGGAATAAATATCAGCATATGTATATTAAACTGACAATGCACATTTTTTCAGTAAATTCATTTGAATTTTTTACTAATAGATACATCAAAAGAATCAGATTTTTTATGCTGATTTCAAATATATAAGTTTCATCAATTTTAGTCCTACCCATCAAAAGTTACGCGCTTGAGAAAATTTGCCTGATTTTTGAAAAAAGGGAAAACATCACCTTAAACTCACAGAAACTTAATAAAAATCAAACCATCAGATTCAGCGTACCAGAGAACCCTACTGTAGAGGTTTGAAGCTCCTATCTGCAAAAATGTGGAATTTTGTATTTTTTGCCAAAAGGAAGATCACGGATGCGTGTTTATTTGTTGTTTTTTTTCTTTTCTCCAGTGGTGATCGTACCAAACCAGTGGTCCTAAAATATCGTGGGAGAGCTCATTCGATCGGAAATCAAAAGTTTGAAGTGTCTTTTTAAGTGACCAAAAAATGGAGGGCAACTAGACCCCCTCCCACGCACATTTTTTCCCAAAGTTACCCGATCAAAATTTTGAGATAGCCATTTTGTTCAAGATAGTCCAAAAATATAATAGCTAGGTCTTTGAGGATGACTTAATCCCCCACGGTCTCCGGGGGAAGGGCTGCAAGTTATGAATTTTGCCCAATTCTTACATTTAGTATTGGTTATTGTGAAGTATGCAGACGTTTTCAGGGGGATTTTTTCTGGTAGTGGGGGGGGGGAGGGGGTCAGGGGTTACGTGGGAAGATCTTTCTATGGAGGAGCTTTTCATGGGGAAAGGAACATTGTTATGAAGGCGGCGCCGGGTTTCCCAGCGTTATTTAAAAAACGACCAGAAATTAAATAAAAAAAAAAGTTTTTCAATTGAAAGTAAGGAGCAACATCAAAGCTTAAACTGAACAGAAATTATTACGTATATGATTGGGTTCACCCCTTAGTCAATACTTCGCTCTTTACGCTAAAGGTTTTTTAGTACTTTCATAAGACCTATTTATTTTAATTAACGGCTTTTGCGATTAAGGGGTCATTTTTAAAGAATTGGAACAAAACTCGAACTTTAGCGTAAAGAGTGAGGTATTGACTAGGGGGCGAACCCCCTAATATACATATTAAAAATATATGAATATAGAAGTTCGTTGCGTAAGTTAATTCGTAAGTTACCTATATTTATTACTAATAAAAACGTTCGTAAATAAAATTAAACAAGTTTCGAGAAAGCCATTTAACCAAAAAAAGTAAAATTAATATGCAAATTTTGTTTTAATTATTCATGTACGGTGAGGCAAAATCAAAACCTGAACTTCATTAAAAAACGTTCAAAAATTAAATAATAAAACAAGATTTTTTTAACTGAAAGTAAGGAGCGACATTAAAACTTAAAACAAACAAAAATTACTACGTATATGAAAGGGTCTGTCCCCGCCGCAAAGCCGCGCTCGTTTCGCTAAAGTTTGACTCTTTCTAACAACGCTATTTTTTTAAACAATAAAAAACTTTATCGTAAAGAGCGAGGCGTTGAGGAGGAGACAGCCCCTTTCATATACGAATAATTTCTGTTCGTATTAAGTTTTAATGTCGCTCTTTACTTTCAGTTAAAAAAACTTGTTTTTTTTATCTGATCATCTTTGAGATCGTAGAAATGTTCATATGATTTAGAAAAATCTAAAGACATGTTCATTTTTCGTGGTATTTTCATAGCAAATGACCGTGTTTTCTTGGATATTTTTGTTAAAGAAATTAAACACACAACTAAATTTTCCTCTCCAGATTTTGATAAATACTTTTATGTACCCTCCCCCTCCCTAACTATCGGGAATTGATGCTACTTATTATTGCTAGTTCCAACAAATGCCAGCTAAAGGGCAAAGATCATAATCTCTGATTTAAGGCCAAAATCTTGTCCAGTCTTGATTAGAAAAGCTTCTATTTATTATCAAAATTTTAGAATGACCTTTGATATGATTGGAAATGTTTTATACCCTATAGAAAAATCTAAAGACAAACTGATAAGTTTGCTGAGTGTTATTTGAGAATTGCAACCGAAATAAAATTTTTGACCAAGTTTGTCACTAACATTTTCAAAACTCAATTATCGTTGTTCCGAATTTTGACTAAGGTTAAAGTGTAGTATCTTTTATATCCCCTTGATGTTTGAAACGGTCTCAGTAGTAAGGCAATGCACAGTCCGGCCAGTGAATGCGTAATATGCCTTACCACGGGTCAGTCACCTATGGATCCAGCCAGTGATTGCGTAATATGCCTTACCACGGGCCAGGCATCTATATATTTGAACCCTACGCCTGAGGCATAGATATGTGTGTAGGTTTTCAAGGAATTGGGTTACCAGGGTCATTTGCAAAGAGGTATCATTTCTATAGAAGGTATAGTAATTTGAAATATCATATGCAATTTGCTTGAAGGTATATACTTTGCGTACGCGCCCGTACCAAACAGGTTTTTCTGGTAGTCCTATTCTACAGATCATTACACCTTTGCCAAGAGGAGCGAGTATAACTTGATTGGTGATTAGGATTTGAATAAAAGGAATAGTTTTCTTTACAATTCATATTAGTAAGAGAATTTAATTCAAAGATAATATTTTATTTAAAATGATATTAGTTAAAAAAAAAATTATTGGTTAATTTAAACTATTGGAGATTAATTATGTAACCGACAGCAGCAGCAGCAACGATATACGAGTACCTAATGTAGCTGTGGAAATAACCGCTGGCTGTAGACTATGTCTTGAATGGGACATTATGTATGCGAGATACGTGATATCATTAAGCAAATTTAAGCAGGAGGAGCAGCTGTGTTTTGCTGTAAAAGTGAATATTCTCCATATAAATAAACTTCGGTCAGCATTAGATGTCCTATCGAAATATATTGATGATAACAAAATGCATCAGTGAATATTATTATTGTAATTATGTTCAATAAAAATGTTTCTAAATCAGTGGTATTTTTTTTTCTATAGTAGACATGCGTATATTTCATAGAGTAGAAAAAAGAAATTCTTTTTCGTCTGAAGAGGGTCGTGAGAGAGTTATGACTAAAAAAAATTAATGGATTCGAGAATGGTTGAGTCATGAGGACTCTAGTTATTATGGAACAACACTTGATTCTAGGTGAGGATTTTCTAGAGTTGTCTACTCAAGGTAAGATATTTTCTCGAGGAATGCTTGTCGATATAATGAAAACTGATTCTCCGTCATTAGACTATTGTATGAAGCTTCTACATCGTGGTCCAAATGTATATACACAATTTATTGATATATTGATCACGACACGACAAAATGATATTGTGGATATGCTTTTAATCACTAGTTTAGAAATTTTGGACTTTTTTTCATAAGAAAGATGGTGCTCAAGGATGATTTACTCCTCTCTCTCTCTCTCAGACAATTTTTTTTTTGTTGCTAGCTCAGTTTCATTGTGGCAGTGACACCGTTAACACATGACAAAATGTTCCATACATGTCCGTTATGTATGTACACACAGGGCAGCTGGTCATCATGTGAGAATTGCACAATGATTGAGGAGTATGATGAAAAGTGTAGATTATGCAACCCGTGTAAATTGCACAGAGGATATGCTGTACAAATTAAAGGTTGTAATTCTTGTCTTGAAGAGGTGTGTGACTCTCATCCTAGAGGTCACCTATGCTCTAATTGTCATTATGATAAATGCAAGCAGTGGGAGAGTAAATATCCCGGTATGATTGGAAAGAATCCTAACCGTGATTGTAGTTTCTTGCTACGAGATTGGTATCGTCGTGGTTTTAGATTGTTCTGGGAGGAGGACCCGGGTCAACGATTCAACTGTTGGAACAACAAAAGAATATGGTTTCTACGTCATCGTTGTGAAGACACTGGGTGTTATGATTATAAGCCCACTGATTTTTATTTGGCTGTGAAGGAATTTGATTCGACACTTGATGACACTGTTTTTGAAATTGCTTCAAATAAGCAAATTGAAACATGTTAATTCTATAGAATGAATGCGAATAGTATCATTGACTATACAAAGAGATATGACAAGAGTGAAGTCACACTCTACTGTAGAAAAAGTGACCCTGACATTGCACTACATCAGGATCAGTACACTGTGAATTCAGATAATCTACCTGCACTAGTTGTTGTCGACAAATACCTAGTAGTGGATGAAATCTAAAGAGTAGAAAAGTCGTTTTATCATGTATATAAATTTTTTTATTAATAAAAAATTTCACATACATCTTCATAACATTTTATTATTAGGGAACTAAAATCAATATTAAATAAACGTGTAAGTATTTTATACAATAGAAAGTCTTTAAATTTATGTAAGTCAAAGTATATGTTGAGAAACTGCTTGTAGGTGTACCCACTACATCTGAATATGAAAAATATTAGTGCATGAAAGCCACATGTCTTAGTCGTTAAATCCTGTACTCTTCGTTGATTTTGAATAATGGTTTTCCCACTGCTTTCAATAAAGTTGCTGATGTATGGAGCGTAGAATTTATATGATAGGCCAAGAGGATCAAAAAATTCAATATTCTTTGCTGTTTGAAAGATGCCGAGCCAATGACCGGTCTTCAAAGTCGATGGACTGCTTTTAACAATGATTTGGGTATTGTTAACACTTGAAATTTTTTCAATGAAGTCCGAAGGTATGCAATAGGACTTGTATTGGGACATGTATGGATCTATTCTAAATACGTTGATTATTTGGTTTCTGTTCATGGTGCTAGGTCTAGTAGAACACTGCTGTCGGGTGTGATTTCCCAATAGGTTTCAAACTGACTCAGTGATAGTAGCGTGATACTCTCAGTCAGAGTATCGATAAATGTACACTCTAAGCGTGCATTCCCTGTTCGTACTATGGTCATATCCTGTGTGCCTGACAAGTCCAAAACAGTAACCCCATGATTTTTTGAAAACATTGAATCGGTTATTCCATTTTCAAATAGTTGAGAGTCATGATCTAGGGACTGCATGGTCAACTTGAACAGATTTCTATAGGATTTTTTGTCAAATGATAGAGTGTACAGTGGAATACCATTCACTTTGAACAAGAGGATAGATAGACCGACAAAATTAAAATCATGGGGGGATGCAGTCCAGGATCCAACGGCACTGCCACTCTTCACAAAGGCCAAAGCCAATTTTGATGGGATTTCTCCATTGATAAATAATGAATCGCTATAGCTACGAAAACCGGTGGCAATGTGACGTTGATTGGTGATTGTATGGGGGAAAAGAAGTTTAATGTTGTTACCATTGGCTCTTAGCTTCTCCACTGCCAATGCAACAGAGCTCATAACTTGTTGTTTTCGGACGTGGAGAATTGCTGATGTGATAATGACATTTGCTTCGGTTGCTGCAGAAATTATTTTTTCTGAAATGAAGTTTACTGGAACCAATTGTAGCTTTATGTCAATTTTAACATTGGGGGGTAAACATTGTAGTGTGTTCACTGCCTAATGATTAAGTATTAAGACCAGATATTATTCCTAGGTCACTATAGTTGTCAGCTCACTGTCACTATCAACACCTGTTCGATATTCATAGCCCAGCGATTGTCCTCTCATCTCCGTGTATGCCTTTGGTGTCATCATCATAAATTGTATTTAGCTAGCATAGTTGGATAAATTATTGCTTGAGCTCACTAGTGTCCCATTAATAAATACATTGATTTGTTTCAATAGGTTTTGAAAAACAAAATTTTCATAGGAGAGACCTTCACCAGCATTTGGAGTTGTATTATCTTTCTTTTTCTTGACCGCGAGATTTAGATCAATAAATGATGACGACAAGTCACTTAAATAGCCTTCATAGGAAATTATTTGAAATTGTATATTCTCTGAGAGGGGTTGTTAAGGGTGATATTGTTCATAGTAGCCATACTTGACACTGACATCAACATTTTCAGCATTTAATAGATTCAATGAGGAACTGATTGATGGATATGATTCCTTGTGGGGGAGATAAGTCATCTTAAGAGAAGAAATCCTTCTTTGATCTAACAATCTTTTTCTTTTTCTTCTTCTTCTTCTTCTGTTGCTTATTGGACTTCGTTGTTTTATTTCTCAAAGTCCTTGTTGATGTCCTTTGCTTCCTGCCTGGGTGGAGACTGATGAGTGAATGACGCGAACGCATCCTTTTCAATCCCTCCCCATTTTTGTCGAGATTTTAATTGTTCACCAACGGCTCTTGCTGAAGATCTAATATTTTCTTTAACACTCTCCTTGAAATTCTTGCCCGACCCCCAGTCCTGTAGTGCAGAGGCTGAAAAATTCGATGCAGCAGGTATAAGATAATTTTTGGCAAGGGGTAGTGCAAAACGACAAAGCCTAGCAAACCAGCTACCAAGACCATAGCCAGACATTGTAGTATGTCCCTTGTAGTAGTCCAATTCCATTACCTGTTTGACGCGGACTCAAAGCACCAACACAAAAATCAATATCGGGGCAGACAAATGGAATTCTTCTATTGTTCATTTTAGGTGTTTGTACCGTAGTCGTTGACAATGGGTCGAAAATGACATGTAATCACTGCTAAGGCTTTTGAAATTGCTAGAGAATTACCTAATTCAGTTCTTAGTGTTAACTGACAGAGTTCCACATAGGAAGTGTTTACGGGAATATACTGAAGATGCTTTATATTGTAGTGGTGAACATGTTCTTGGTTGGTTTTTCGTTCAAGAACTCGTAGGAGGGGGCCATTTGAATTACCAACCCGAAGTATTTCCTCAAATGAAGGGTAGAGAAATATACAAATATCCAGGGAAAAGCAATGTGGTTAGTCTGCGAAATTGAAATTATTATTTCCATGACTTTCACCAGTGCTTATATTGAGTTTACGGCAAGGAAAATTTTGTATACTATCCTTTGAGACAACCTTTCCGTTGGCAATAGATGAAATAATGTAGATCTTACCCTCCTGCTTTGAGTAGTTGAAATGAAAAGCTCCTTTTTTAAGAGCAGAAATTGTGTTATTGATAGTACAACACAAATCATTCATATAGGTGAGCTCATCGGTAGATAATACAACATATGGATATTCCATCCAATTGATTTTTTGGATTTGTTCTTGATCACCTGGTGGTGGTGGCCAATCATAGGGTCTAATTTTTATTTCATATTTACGATCCTTTCTCAGGATGTCATAGGTATATTTGAGAATACAGTCGACAAGAGCCACTTCATATGCACCGTCAAATTTGACAGCGGGTGAGAGTTTTGTCCAAAAATCACTTGTCGTATTCAAGTCATTGTAAAGAGGATCGGAAACGTTGGACATGAAAGTTACATAGAAATCATTGGGCATTGTCAATATTTTCAACACCGATCCAAGAATCAAAATCGGAGGTGTATCTTAGCCGCCGAACGAGTAACTTTGTTATAAGCCTGCGAGTACGTGTCTTTAATATATTTTCAGTTTGACATATTTAACTAGCATTTTTAAATTTTTGTAATTCATTGGCACAAAACCTACCAAAACTCTCTTCAACCGTGGTATCAAGCAAGCGATAAGTTGTGGGTTTAGTGTCTAGGATTTTTGCCACCTTAAAAAGTTCTGTGGACCACAAGTAATTCCCCTTTTCAAAAACATTAGTTGTTCTATTAATTCGAACAGTATCACCAACATTGAATTTATTTTTCGTCTTCTTGACAGCCAACGATTCATTGGAATGCTGTTTAAGAAAGGTATCAATTGTATTATGATCTGAATGATTAACTTCCGTTGGCGAAGAGTTGGATAATGATTAATGAGGTCGTTGATTATAAATCAACATGATTTTATCAAGATCACGAATAAAAGCCGATGTATTTTTCAATGTACAATATCTTGAAATTAAAAGTCGAATAGTTCTTATCAATCGTTCGGCCAATGCAGCCTTTATAGGACTGTGACTATGATAGAGCAGTGTATTATATTTCTCTAGTACTTTTGCAACATGGGGATTAACAAATTCACTACCGCGATCCGTTTGAATTTTTTTATATGAATCCTGTTGGAGAATACTTTCAATGGCCTGAGCAACTTCAATACCTCTCTTTGATCGCAATGGAATTGCATATGCATAACGACTATAAACACTGATTGCAAGTAGAATTTACTTGTACGGTGTATTGTGACGTCGTTGAAGCTCATCTAGAGTCAGGAGATCTGCTTGTATTATATGCAATGGGTAAAAGGCTTTAGTTTTTCGATATTGATTGGCACGAAGTCTATGATTTCTATGCAGAGTGTAACGTCATTCATTTTATAGATTGTCTTGTACACTTTTATTGTGAACACCGGTGACTTTGGAAAGAGTTGTGGGGGAACTTAAACTCCCCGCCTCACCAATATTTTCATAAACACCTTTCAGAACTTCAACCATTTTGAACGTAAACACGTTGTGTAACGTCCGCTACCCTTTTGTATACTGGCCGTTGATGGTGGTGATGATGATGACTTGATACGTCTTCGCTTTTTTCTAGCTATCAGCGGTGTGCTAGTATTTTCCAAAATTGATTTAAAATCTTCTTCTTCAAGTTCATTTTTTAATGGTGTCAATGTTGTTGTTGTTGATGATGATGACGATGATGCATGTTCATTTATTTTTTTTAGAATTTGTCTATTGCCAATAAGACTTTTGGGGAAGTTTAATGTATTTAGAAAGTTGTATAGATGAGTGTCAAATGATAATAGTCCTTTACGATTTGTAACCATGTCATAGATTAAATCAAGTAGATTATAGCTCTTGCCCTGAATTATAATCCATTTTCCATTGCTCTTAACTTGAATGTGATCACTTTCCAAGAGATAGGCTAGGAGTCGTTTACATTGTTAACGAAAATAGTTGGGGCTTAGATTTCCAATTTTCGTTGAAATCGAATTCAATTCCTCCTTCTTTAATTGCGTACCAGCAGCAGAACGCTGAGGAGAGGATTCTTTTTGGGAGTCAGCAGCAGCAGCAGCAGCAGTGGGCTTTGACCAATAGGGCTTGTGCTTTTCCACTTGGCGAAGTGCATCTTGAATTAAAAGCAGTTTTTTATCATCCTCAATATTTTCATTGTCAAGGAATTTACTCAGATTGTTCTCAAAGTCTTCGATAGGCGAGAGAGAGAGTTCTATTTGAGTAACTTTATATTATTTCGCCATTCTCTCTCTCTCTCTCTCTCTCTCCTTAGTGAAAACTGTTTACAAGTCCTGCAATTATTGGCAGTAAAAGTTTGAAAAAGCTACCGCCCGCCTGAAGAAGTCGTTTCTTTTTGAAATTCTTTCCTTTCTTTTTAGAGGCCAATGTACGTACAATGGAACGATGTTGTTTTGCCTGTTGCTTAACTACTTCTGGCACTTGAACATTACACTCGGTCAAATTTAAACAAAGTTCGGATATTAGATTTATGAAATCATTGTCAATACCCTGTTTGAGTATTGCTTTCCTAAGCGGAGGTTTTGAAGTGCTTAGAACTGAAAACAAATGTCTATTTTCATGTAGTTTCTTGAGTGTCATGATAGCAACTAATAGGTCTTTTTAGGGCTCACGGGGAGATATACTGTAATTTCATTGTCAAAAATATCTGTGACTACACGCAGATCTTCGGGTGTATTTTGATTAAGATCCAATAGGATGTAGCCGTAGGGTTTATTAGTTGCATGATTGTATGCTGAGAGCAGAAATTTGGGGGCTCCTAGATAGATTTGTTTATTAAGAGTTATTAGCGAGCTGAAATCTAGAACAACTCTGTAGATAAGGGAATAGGCACAGTTCAATTCAAGTGCTGGTAGGCATTTACTCAGATGAAAGAATTTATTTAAAACCAGAATAATAGAAATTTGTTCTTGATGGGAGCAAACCGCGAACAGCTGCAGCATTTCATGGGAACACTCTTCAATAGATTCAGCCAGATCGTCAATGATCAACCACGAGTTTTGTTCAATAATGCTGAAAACATCAAGTCCCTGTATGAATTGTATCTGCACCAACCCCATGGTAGTGGCAATCGCTTTTATTTTATCATATGACTCCTGCCATATACTATAACAAGAGTAAATTTTTTTTGGACTTTGCACAAACATTTTATAGCAATTTTTAATCTTTTTAGGTAAGAGTATTGTTTTGACTGACATTGACGTCTCACATAGAAACGATATGAATGGCGTTTTGAATTGATAGATCCTCCCTTCAACAGTTCACCTGGACAACTAACTGTAGACTATGGCTGTCTAATATCTAAATAATTTCCCTATTACTACTACTACTACTACTACTACTACTACTCCCTTCAGGAATAATAATAACGAGAAGAAGAAGAATAAAGAATAATATTTTCTTTTATTATATACATAAAAAAAAGGTGACAATACTTAAAAAAAAAAAATATTACATTGAAAAAGGCAGATTAAACATGAATAAAAAAAAAATACACTTTTTTTTTAATTTATTTATAATAAAAAAAAACAACATTTACATAGCCACTAGAAAAACAACAAAAAAAAAACACTTAAATAAATACACTTTTTTTTTATTTATTTATTTATAAAAAAATACAACATTTATTGGACTAATGTGCACACACACACACACACACACTTGTGAAATAATATCATACACTTTTACTTACAACATTTTAAAGTTTGGGGTCCCCCCTCCCCCCCCCCCCGGGGGGGGGGCGGCCACCGCGGCGGCCGGGGCGGGGAAGTGCCGGGCGCCGGGGGCCCGCTGCGGCGGGCCCGGGCCGGGGCCGGCATTAAATACTGGAAATTGATCTGCCTTGCAAACACACACACACACACACACACACACACACAACCACATTGAAAATTGATTGTGATAGAAAAAAAAACAATAAAAAAAAAAACCTAATTACCCAAAAAAACCTCCCACCCAATTTATAATTTTTTTTTGGTGAATTTAAGTTAATTTTTTTAGACCGAGTTGTTTTCTGTAATCTGTAAATTTGTTTTCTTTACTCTGTACATTCAACTTGGTCTGAAATTAAATAATGACCGTGTGGCAGTACCTTCACACCATCCTCAAGTAAATAGACTTTTTCCGATATTGCCGACATGGCGTTTTTATCAACACTAACTGTGTATTTTTTAAACTTTAAATAGAGAATCACCCATACTTTATCCCTTGGCACAAAACTAAGTTACACCCAGTTTCTATACACAAGCATGTCGAAATTATTTTTTAAAAAGTGTGTAGGTAACCCCTTGCAAACTTGTTTGATATCCTTGCCGTGCGTTTCCACACAGTATACCTTCGGTCCAGGAAACACACCACTGGATATCAGATTGCTACCCGTTTCAGATTTTAACATTAACAATTGATTTGGGGCCTGGCGTTTCACTAGCTCTGGGTAGACGGATTCGTTCCAGTTAGTCTAGTCCATTTGTGAGCTAATGTACTCGCCATTTTCCAAATCATTCAATAGATTTTCAGTTTTTACTTTTAACAGGAGTGAATCAGTGTTCCCGTAATAAACTTGAACTTGTCCCTCAATCGGACCCATTACCCTACCTAAATTATAATGAAATGGCAACTGGTGTTTCTTGGATATTTCAGTTATTGAACTTCCTCCTGCACTATTTTTATTTAATACAATATTTCTTTTCTTGCGATGTAGGAGAACCATATTGGAGTCTATGATTGTGAACGATGTGAAGTTTGAATCCGCAATGATTCGAGCACAATCTTTGGAGTTGTTTACAATGTCATATCGACTTCTGTGTCGTACGCTCTCGCACATTTTATCGAAAGCTGAGTTCAAAATGAGTTTATAGACCTTTTTTTCAACTTTCATTTTCGCTTGTGAACGCTTACTGACAAAAGTGTCAATAAACGTTTTCATGTATGGCTTTTGATCAAATTGGAGGGCTCTATGAATCTTTGTGACCTTGAAACCATTGTACACCATCCATTTCAATAGCACGTGATGAACAACGATATTCTGTTTCGGGCTGAGATCGGCAATTAGTTTTTGTTTTGAAGGTACCCAGTGCATACTCCCGTCCTCTACTAAAGATAAATTGTAGGGGCTCAGAGAGTCCCTACCCACCGGTCTATTTATGCACGGAAAAACAAAGTCTTTTACCGAGTCATGGATTTCCATGCGTATTCCACCGTCAATTTCAAAAACCATCCCTGTGCCCCATTCTCCTCAACACTGGCAATGTCGGGGAAATTTGAAGCACATGGATTGTCTAGCCATTTATAATTGCCACACGGCAAACAGTAGTGAGACATTGCCGATGGGTAAATAGAGTTCATATCCAAAAAAACTGCGCTCGACTTTTCATCGGTGTGCGGTCCACTCGGATCAGTTTTCATGATACGATCCCCGTGAAAAGCAACCCCCCCCCTAAATTATAGAAAACAAAAACGAATGGTTAAAAATAACGTGATAAGAACTATCTAATATTGTCTGACTTTAATTATAAAGCACAAAAACAAAATGGGAGTGGAAAAAAAAAAAACAAAAAAAAAACCAAATTCCCCATAGATTTTATCCGTATTTTTGCACACAATATCCAGAAGAGTGAGTACGTCACTGGCCAAGTAAAGTTTACAATAATCCCACCTATTTTTACATCCGCCCTTTGCCCAAACCCTCTTAGAAAATTCATTGTCGCTAGTGGTGCACTCACTCTCAGTAAGAGAATTGTAAAAAGCTTCAATGGGCGGTAGTGACACCTCATCTAGCCTCGAGCCAGAGTTGTAATAATCATATGGATATATACCCTCACACGTTAATAAATCATACATTTCATCATCAGGGAAGCGCTGTTTGAGGAGGGGGAAGCTATCAAAATTGTCACTTTTCTTTAACTAAATCAATTGACTTACAGATTTGGGGAAGAAGCTGAAAGAGTCTAAAAAACAAATTTTATTCAGGCATGTGTTGCACTTTTCAACAGTTGTTTGCGTGATGCCTAGCCACAGCAATATCTCTAATGTGTTGTGTTCGCTATTCTAAAAGAGAGTGCCTCACATCCATGCGTCATCTACAGCTTCTCCCGTGGCGATGCGGACTAACATCAGAAGAACAAACTTTAAGTTATAATTGGACTTGTGCATAAAAACAAGCAAAAACTATGTTTGTCTAACGTTTAAATTGCATGACTGGTGTCCTACCCCTCTAAAGTTACTTCCCCCAGATGTAAGGTCCTGCCACAAATGATCATGATCAATGACCTTCCTCCTCCCCCCAGTCCGTCCACAGTCATCAGATTTCCCCTTGCAAACACGCCCCATGTTCCGAATGTGCCTGAACGATAAGATGTATGTTGATAGGAGCCGAGTATAGTTTGTATAACGAAGGTGTGAAATTGCACCGTTCGCTGTTTTGACTAGACTGACCAATGCCGAGCACATGCAGTCATCACCGTCACTCAACATCTCAACTACATCCAGCACTTGCATGGTATTATTGGAATCTCGTTGCGCGTAAGCGTAAGAGATCCCTATGGCTTCATGTATTTTAACACGATTTGAATTTGACGGATTGCACACGTCTGTCAGCTTAGCTTCGCAGTCCAAAGCGATCTTATTGCTCTGTAGGAGCGTGTTCTGGATATTTTTAAAACGTAAGATCGCTCTATCTCCGCTTACCGTTTCCACAGCCTGGTATCCATGACGTTTACAGTGTCTCATGTGATGTTTTAACTTTAAATCAGAGCGAAATCTTGATAGGCATGTTGGACAGTAATAACACACACCACCCCGATGTTTACCCTCACTTAGAACCCTACTAATATCCGTAATCGGATTGAAATGACCAATTGAATTGGAGTCTGTGGGTGGGGTGTATAGAAGCCAAACCTAATGTTCTACTGATTCAATTGAAGGAACTCTCGCTGGAAATAATACGCCCTTCTTATCAGAACGATGACCCTCCTCAAATTCTGTTTCATACTGTAACACCGTGACACCAATCTTTAAATGTGCATTAGCCCACTCAAAAATATCTATTCCTTTTAGTGTCACGGAAAATTGACCATTTAAACAATTAAAATTTACTTTGGGGAACTTTGAACCCTCCCTACCATTAACTGCCATTTTGTCCAACTTTTTCTTAGATGCATCTTTTTGAAGTGGTCTGTATGCTGCAATTAAAAATGCATACTTGAAACACTGCAGCCTCGTATCGAAACAGATTCGTTGTATCCCCTGACACCCCTCTAAATCTGAATGATATTTTAATTCAATATTCCCCGTTCCCCCGCTTACAATAAAATCCTTTTTTAACCTACAAATGTTAACATTTAAACTTTCAATAAATACAACCACAGATCCACTACCCCCCTCGCTATAATTTTCCCACTTAATTTGAAAACTCTTGGCCCAAATTAGAAAAAACTCCCCAGAATTTGATAAATTAGGGTGTATTGCCAACATCTCTGTGTGCAAGTATTTCGAATACATCTCTCCCGCACTTTCATTTAAAAAAAATATTTTTAGTGCTATTGATGCTTTTAAACTGACCCCCACTCCCCACACCCCCATTTGTTGTTCAAGAATGGCTCGAATCTTATCAGTATATGAATGTGTAATGGTCAGGGGATCTGTTATTATATCCCCCGACACTAGAGAGTTGAAGGGGTCACCAAATTTGGCGTAGTAGACCAATGTGTCATGCAAGTCAGAGTTGGAGAGAAAAAAATCCGTACAAAGGGGAACTGTTGGTGTTGTATTACTACTTCTATCTAAAGAAGTGAGTCGAGGGGTGGCAGGTGGCTGATAATTATCGGGGAACCACCTCCCGGTCGGGTTGATCGCATTGGGGGTAGATTTAATGGGATCACCCAGTACATTGTCAACGGTGTTCGTGGACACATGATCGAGACCGCTGGTGTTATTATCTAACAGGATTTCGTTCAGAGTATCTTAGTTAGAGTTACTTGTGACATCATCTAAATATTCACGCATGAAACTATCTGTCCACACCGGATCCTCAAGCATGTCAATATCACAGCTTAAGTCATCCAGGCTGGCCATTTCCCCAAAAACATCGTTAAGGAAGCCACTTTCCCACTCCATATTCTCTACAACCAGTGTAGCTTCATCCCTGAACTCTGCTTGTGGTGACAGAATTGGTCCTGTAAATATAGTTGCTTCATCGCTCAATGGTGTCGCTGGTGGTGCTATATTTTTAATCTGTAGAAAAAAAGTTTTATTTCTTATGTAAATTTTTTTATAGTTAATAAACTTTTTCAATTTCTCATAGTCATTGTCACAATACCATCACCACCACCTGAACAATTAAAAGAAGAATAAAAAAAGTTACATTGCCTTATGTCTTTCATAATGTCAATTGAACATGTTAAAAAAAATATTTATTTTTTTTTTATTTTTTTTTTAGTCAGGAAAATGTATTGGTATTGTTTGAAGGGTAATTTAGAACAAGATAATGATAAAAAAAAACTAATGGTTTTATTCCAAAAATTTTTTTAAATAAAAATGCAAAATATGGGTCCAATTCGATTGTTTGAGCCTCTTCATTATAATTCTCAATGAAATTTGACCATCGTTCAAACGCTTGTTAATAATTAAATAAAAAAAAAAATTATTTTCAACTGAAAGTAAGGAGAAACACTAAAACTTAAAATGAACCAGAATTATTACGTATATGAGGGGGGTTCCCTCCTCCTCAACACCTCGCCTTTCACGCTAAGTTCAAATTTTGTTCCAATTCTTTAAAAATGACCCCTGAATCAAAAAGGTCGCTTAATTAGAATAAATATCTCTTTAGAAAGCAATAAACAAACTTTAGCCTAAAGATTGAGGTATTGACGAAGGGGCGAAACCCCTCATATAGGTATTTTTTTCAAAAATAGGGGGGCAATTGCTCCTTTTATCTCAATTGTCCCCACTACTATCCTAAGCTCCTGCTGAAGATAGCTTCGATTATTGAACTTTGTATTTTTAAAAATTTTAATTTCAACAAAATGGTATTTTTTATAAAATATAGGGGGGCAATTTCTCCTATTATCTCATTTTTCACCACTAATATCCTAAGCTCCTGCTGTAGGTAGGTTCGAATATTGAACTTTGTATTTTTTAAAAGTATAAATGCCACAAAAAGGTATTTTTTCAAAGATAGGGGGCGCTTGCTCCTTATATCCCAATTGTCACCGCTGCTATCCTAAGCTCCTGCTGAAGATAGCTTCGAATATTGAATTTTGTATTTTTTAAAAGTATAAATGCCACAAAAACTGATTTTTCAAAAATAGGGGGCAATTGCTCTTTATATCTCAATTGTCACAACTACTAACCTAAGCTCCCGATGGATCTATCTTATAATCTTTTTTTTTTTAAAAGTATAAATGCATAACAAATGTAATTTTTATTAATTAGGGGGGCTATAGCCCATGATATCTCATTTGTCCTGACTACTATCCTAAGCTCCTGCTGAAACTAGCATAGAATTTTGAACTTTGTATTTTTTAAAGTTATAATTTCCAAAAAAAGGTTTTTTTTTTAAAAAATAGGGGGGGAATTGCTCATTATATCTCAATTGTCACCACTACTATCCTTAGCTCCTGCTGAAGCTAGGTTCGAATATTGAACTTTGTATTTTTTAAAAGTATAATTTCCAAAAAAAGGTATTTTTTCAAAAATTGGGTTTAATTGATCCTTATTTCTCAAGTTTCCCCGATAATAACAATAGCACCTGCTTGATCGATCATCGATGCATTCACATTTTTTTTTTTATATTTTATAAAAGCCACAAAAAGGTATTTTTTCTAAATTATTGGTCAATTGCTACGTATATAACAATATTCCTAACAAATATCCTATGCTCCTGCTGGAGCTAGCTTCTAATATTGAACTTTTAAAAGTATAAATGCCACAAAAAGGTATTTTTTCAAGAATAGGGGGCAATTTCTCCTTATATCTCAATTGTCATCACTACTATCCTAAGCTCCTGTTGAAGCTAGTTTATAATATTGAACTTTGTATTTTTTAAAAGTATAAATGACACAAAAATTTTTTTTTTCAAAAATAGGGTTCATTTTAACAGTAGATCTAAAAATAAAGACATAATAACATCTGCACCTTATGAATAACGATTAGACTATGTAACTTTTTATTTTTTAAAAGTATCAATGCCACAAAAAGGTATTTTTTAAAAAATAGGGGGCAATTGCTCCTTATATCTCAATTGTCACCACTACTATCATAAGCTCCTGCTGGAGCTAGCTTCGAATATTGAACTTTTTAAAAGTAAAATACCACTATTACCAATATCCATAAAACCCTATTCTGTATATAAAAGTATACAGAAGTATAAATACCTGTGTAAATTGCTTATCGAAGATATACATCTTGCTATTTAAAGTCCGCTTTGCATGCGACCCACTTAGAATTCAAATCGGATTAAAAAGCGATGGTAGATCTGATAAGTAGCGGATGCATGCAAATGCATTAGGGCAAAAATACCAGTTTAAAAGTGCGCGTCAACTGTATAGTAGCAAATTGTTTTCGCTTTTCGTTTTTTTCAAATAGTTAGTTTTTTTTTTGTCTAAAAGGAATATTTGAATTATTGCATTATAATGCATCTTGGTTAGAATTTAAGATTTAAGGTTTTTTTTTTGTTATAGAAATGTATGATAAGCATTATTTTTTATACATATATACCATATAATTTGTTTAATGAAAGAAAATGAAATATTTTTTGGAAACAAATTTTAATTTTTAATCATTAAAAGATATGAGCCTGAGAAAATTTACCTTATTTTTGAAAATAAGGATAGAAACAAAAGAAATTATGTATATACTTACAAATTCTGACTGGCCTTCTATATCTGAACTCCTTGGCAAAACTTGAGGGGGGTTAAGCTCACAATCTTCAGTAGCCTGAGTTGAGGCATTATATAAAGCAGTCCACTCCCTTTTCAAGTTCCTTCCAGCTGACATGGAGCTAACACGGGGGTCAGAGGACCCTGTCATTAAAAGATTCGCGACCATTGGCTGGTCCAGGTCGTGTGTAGTTCTACCAGCGAATTTAATAACTGAAGGTCTTGTAGCTTGCATTAATATACCTTCGCTATATCTGTTCCTCTTTTCAGAAGGGGGGGTATTGCATGTGTCCACTTCCTTGAAAAAAAAATTTATTTTTTGTTTGGAAAATAATTCAGTTTATTTTTTGAATTTAAAGTAGTTTAAAACATTTTTTTTTTTCAATATAGCTAATAACTTTTTTCAAAAAAACAACTAAAAAGGTTAACTGATCATGATAAAAATCACACCTTAATTTCAGACTGGCCTGTATTTTTTTTAAAAAACAGCCCAAAAAAATAAAAGAAAAAACCGCCGCCGTAAGCTTCAGCCAAAAGTTGAACTATTTTTTGTTGTACCAACAAAAGCAAAAAAGGCTTCAAATTATACAATTACGCTTAGTTATTTTTCATTGAAATAATTTATTCCTTAAATTAACGATAAGATAATTTCTTTTTTATTATTATAATGAGAAAATTTCTATTCACCAGAAATTGCTTTGAATTATCAATTTTCTATGTAAATGCTTACGAAAAATGGCAGTTGTGTTATGTTCAATAAACTATTCAAAACTGTTGAGGAATCTAATTTGAAACTTGAATATATACAAAAAATAATTGGCATCTAAAAAAGATACACCGGTTTTTCCAACACAGATCTAACCTAAAAAAAACTAGTATATCATGAAATAGAAATTCAGTTAATTGTGTCAGAAAAAACTTGAACCAGAATAGATTATAACCAACATGTTTTGTAGGGGCAAATACGCAAAGTATATACCTTCAAGCAAATTCCATATGATATTTCAAATTACTATTGGAATGATACCTCTTTGCTAATGACCCTGGTAACCCCAATTCGTTTAAAACCTAAACACATATCTATGCCTCAGGCGTAGGGTTCAATTATATAGATGCCTGGCCCGTGGTAAGGCATATTACGCAATCACTGGCCGGACTGTGCATTGCCTTACTACTGGTCTCTACAAGGGACCCAGAAAACTAAACTAATTTTTGATAACCATAGGGATGTCGGGCTTTGCTCTGCTCTACGAGTTGGGGTCAATCCGCAGTACCTTCGGGATACATACACCCCTTTTTAGCGGAAAGTAATGTTGATGTGCCTATCAGGGTCATATCTAGGATTTTTTTTTGGAGGGGGGGGGATTTTTATAAAAGTATTTTTTCGGAGGGGAGGGGGAGCAAAGAAAACAAACTTTAAAAAATCCATCAAAATCCGTTTATATTCCTTTTTTTACCTCTTTATAAATCGGACAAAGTTTTTTTTTGGGGTGGAGGGGGGGAGCTTAGAAATAAAGTTTAAAGTATTCAGCCGTGTTGATAACAATATACAGAAAACAAACTTTAAAAGACCCATAAAAAATCTGTTTATATTCATTTTTGTTAGCTTTTTACAAATCGGAAAAACGTGTCGGGGGGGGGGGGGGTTGCTCAGAAATATTTTGAAGGGGCAACCAGATTTATTTTGAAAGACATTAGTAAAATGTTAGATTTTTAGCCAGTCATACTTAACATTTACCTGGCTAGAGAGCTATGTTGATAATGATGGAGTCTTTGAGGATGACAACCCCCTCACAGCCCTCAGGGCAAAGGTTTTAAGTTATGCCCTGGGGCATACAAGGTTTTTATAGAAAGCGTTGTCGTAGAAACTTCAAGAAGGGTTCGTTCGATTGGAAATTGAAAGGGCTAGTGCCCTTTTTAACAGTCGGAATTGATTGGAGGGCATCTAACCCCTCTCATGACGACAATTCCTCTCACGCCCACCATTTCCCCAAAAACATCCAATCAAAATTTAGACATAGCAATTTTCTTCAACGTAGTTAAAAGTTCCAGAAATTAGGACTTTGAGCATGACAACCCCGCCCCCCAGCCCTCCGGGCAAGGGTTTTAAGTTACACCCTGGGGGCATATAGGGTTTTTATTGAAAGCGTTGTCGTAGAAAATTCAAAAGGGCTCATTCGATTAGAAATTGAAAGAGCTAGTGCCTTTTTTGATAGTTGAAAGTGATTGGAAGGCAACTAACGCCCCTATCACGCCCACCATTTCCCCAAACACGTCCAATCAAAATTTTGAGATAGCCGTTTTGTTTAACGTAGTTGGAAGTTCTGGAAATTAGATCTTTGAGGATGATAACCCCGTCACAGCCCTCAGGGCAAAGGTTTAATTTATGCCCTGGGGGCATATAAGGTTTTTTATAGAAAGCGTTGTCGTAGAAACTCAAAAAGGGCTCATTCGATTGGAAGTTGAAAGGGCTAGAGTTCTTTTTAATAGTCGAAAGTAATTGGAAGGCTTGAAATTTTCATAGTAAAGATCGATGTGGGTACAATGTATTATTATTTTTTTTGTTTAGACCAGGGCACTTCGTATCGAAGGAGTTGTCGTAGGAAATTCGAAAAGGGCTCGTTCGATTGAAAATAGAAAGGGCTAATATCCTTTTTAATAGTAGACAGTAATTGGAGGGCATCTAGTTCCTCTCCCACGCTCACCCTCCCATTATGTTTGAAAAATAAATGTTGCCTTGAGATTAAATCAAAATGCACTGTGTTAATGCTAAATCCCAATAAGGCATCTCAGCAGTATCCCAAGAACGACTGAGGATATTGTGTTCAAATTTTCGGGGCTACTTCTGCCCTTTAAATTTAACCGAATCAAAATAGCGTAAGTGTATCCAGGTTATCAAAGAAAGTAAACAGATTTTTTTTTTTTTGCGAGTGGTATCAAGTTGTCTATTTCAGGTCAACTAGAGGAGGTATGAAACTAAATTATACACTACTATTTGTGTCCAGATTTTTAAAAGGGTGTATGTTGTTAAAATTGCTGAAAATTTTTTTCCAGCATACAAATAGCAGGTCAAACTATAAAGTCTTAAGAAAAACAAAAAGATTTAAAGTATAATTTTCTTTTTACCTGAAAAGACTATGTCAATATAAAACGTACAGAAATTAATTAAAAACCCTTTTACCACAAAATAAGATTTTCAAAGAAAAGTAAAGAGCTCCATTAAACCAAAAATGAGCAAAAATAAAATCAAATAATCTACCAAGCGTGAAACTAACACAAATCAGCATCAATAAATAAAGGAAACCCAAAACGAACAGAAATTACAATAAATAACCGATTCAAACTCAAAACGAGCAGAAATTAACATGAGTAGGGCTCAAAACGCCTATGCCTTCCCAAGGCCAGAACATAATTTGCACTTCACTAAAAAAAAAAAAAAATCAAATGAATGTGCATTGTCAGTTTAATATACATATATTGAGTTTTACTAATCAAAATGTTAATATCGTTTGATTTATTAAAGTTATAAAAGTAAAAACATTTATATTTATTCAGTAAATAAGTTTTCTTTGAAAAACAATTTTTGTGGAAAAAGTTTTTTTAATTAATCTCTTTCAAAAGCCAATTGCTTCTTATGAGGTGTCTGGTAGCCAACTGGCAGCCAAGTCATGGTGTTGTCCCATATTTATACTGATTGTCGGAAACTTCATTTTCTTTTAAGACAAAACTCTCCGTGAACTTTAGCTTGTGTAAATTAAAGTGCAAATTATGTTCTGGCCTTGGGAAGGCATAGGGGTTTTGAGCTCTACTCATGTTAATTTCTGCTCGTTTTGAGTTTGACTCGGTTATTTATTGTAATTTCTGTTCATTTTGGGTTTCATTTATTTATCGATGCTGATTTGTGGTAGTTTCACGCTTGGTAGATTATTTGATTTGATTTTGTTCATTTTTGGTTTAATGGAGTTTTTTACTTTTCTTTGAAAAACTTATTTAGTGGAAAAAGTTTTTTAATTAATTTCTGTCCGATTTCTATTTCTACTGTATTTTCATAGGAAAAGATATTAATAGTTAAAATCTTCTTTTTTTCAAGAATTTGGACTGCTATTTGTTTGCTAGACAAAAAGTTTTAGTATTTGACAAAATGCACCCTTTTAACAATCTGGACTCGAAAATAGTGTTTAATGTAGTTTCATACCTCCTCTATTTGACTTGAAATAGTAAACTTGATACCATTCGCAAAATAAATCTGTTTACTTTCTTTGATAGCTTGCATACACTTGCACTATTTTGATTTGGTTAAATTTTAAGAGCAGAAGTATCCATGACAATTTGAATATAATACCCTAAGTCGTTCTTGGAACGCTCCTGAGATGCCTAACTGAGAATTAGTATTAACGTAATGTAATTTTATTTAATCATAAAGTACAACCTTTGCCCTGGGGACTCTGGGAGGTTTGCCATCCTTAAATATACAATTTTCAGAACTTTTAACTACGTTGAAAAAAATGGCTATCTCTAAACTTTGATTGAATGTGTTTGGGGAAATGGTGGGGGGTCAATAGCTCTCCACTCGCTTTCGACTATTAAAAAGGGCCATTTCAATTTCCAAACAAATGAGACCTTTTTGAAATTTTTAAAACAACTTTCTATATAAACCTTTATGCCCCAAGGAAATAACTTAAAACCCTTGTACTGAGGGCTCCGAGGGGGTTATCATCCTAAAAGACCTAATTTCCAGAACTTTGACTACGTTGAACAAAATGAATATCTCAAATTCTGATTGGGTATGTTTGGGGAAATGGTGGACGTGAGAGGGGGGTTAGTTGCCCTTCAATCACTTTCGACTATTAAAACAGCACTAGCCCTTTCAATTTTCAATTGAATGAGCCCATTTTGATGTTTTTACAACATTGCTTTCTATAAAAACCTTACTTGCTCCCAGGGCTTAGCTTACAACCCTTGCCCTGAGGGTTTTTTTTGGGGGGGGGGGAGGGGTTGTCATCCATACAGACCTAATTTCCAAAACTTTCAACTATGTTGAATAAAATGACTATCTAAAAAAAACTTTCTATAAAAACCTTAAATGTTCCCAGGGCATAACTTACAACCCTTGCCCTGAAGGCTGTGGGGGAGTGTCTTCCTAAAAAAATTATTTCTATCTGGAAATCAACTACGCTGAACAAAATGGCTATCTCAAAATTTTGATTGGATGTGGTTCGGGAAATGGTGGGCGTGGAAGGGGTGTTAGTTGCCTTCCAATCACTTTCGACTATTAAAAAGGGGGATTAGTTGCCCTCAAATCACTTTCGACTATGAAAAAAGGCACTAGCCCTTTGAATTTCAAATCAAATGAGCCCTTTTTCAAGTTTCTACGACAAAGATTTCAATAAAATACATATATGCCCCAGGGAATAACTTATTACCCTTGTCCTGAAAAATGTGGGGGGTGTGTCTTTCTCAAAGGTATAATTTCCTGAGCTTTAAACTGCGTGGAACAAAATGGCTATCTCAATATTTTGATTAGATATGCTTGGCGAAAAGGTGGGCGTGGAAAGGGTATTATTTATCTTCCAGTCACTTTTAACTATTGAAGATGATTTCATCTGGTTATATTTACACTTAATACCACCCCTTTTGAAGTTTCCACTGCAACACGTCCTATAGAAACCTTTTATGCCGCCAGTGCGTAACTTATAACCATAGCCCTGAGGACTGTTAAGGGGTTGTCCTCCTAAAAGACCTAATTTAGAGAACTTAAAACTACGTTGCATAAAATGGCTATCTCAAAATTTTGATTGGGTGCGTTTGGGGAAAAAGTGGGCGTGAGAGGGGGGTTAGCTACCCTCTAATCACTTTCGACTATTAAAAAGGGAACTAGCCCTTTGAATTTCGGAACGAATGAGCCTTTTTTGAAGTTTCTACGACAACGCCTTCTATAACAACCTTATAAGCCCCCAGAGCATAACTTACAACCTTTGCCCTGAAGGCTGGGGGGGGGGAGTGTCCTCCTCAAAAACATAATTTCTATCCGGAAATCAACTACGCTGAACAAAATGGCATTCTCAAAATTTTGATTGGATGTGTTACGGGAAATGGTGGGCGTGAAAGGGGTGTTAGTTACCTTCCAGTCACTTTCGACTATTAAAAAGGGTACATGGCACTACGATTTCAAATTGGATAAGCCCTTTTCGAAGTTTCTACAACAACTTCTTCGATACGAAGTGCCCTGCTCTAAAGGAAAAAAATAATAAATAATACATTGTGCCAACATCGTTCTCATATGCCCTCAGGGCATAAATTAAAACTCTTGCCCTGGGGGCTGTGGGGGAGTGTAATCCTCAAAAATATATTTTTTATCTGGAAATCAGCTACGCTGAACAAAATGGCTATTTCAAAATGTTTATTGGATGTGTTTGGGGAATGATTGGCGTGGGTGGGGGGGGCTAGTTGCCCTCCAATCACTTTCAACTATTAAAAAGGGCACTAGCCCTTTGAATTTCCAATCGAATGAGCCTTTTTTGAAGTTTCTACGACAACGCCTTCTATAAAACCTTATATGCCCCCAGGGCATAACTTACAACCCTTGCCCTGAAGGCTGTGGGGGAGTGTCCTCCAGAAAAAAATAATTTTTATTTGGAAATCAACTACGCTAAAGAAAATGGCTATCTCAAAATTTTGATTGGATGTGTTTCGGGAAATGTTGGGCATGAAAGGGGTGTTAGTTGCCTTTTTTGACTATTGGAAAGGACACAGGCCACTTCAATTTCCAGTTTAATGAGCCCTTTTCGAAATTTGTGCGACAACTTCTTCGATACGAAAGGCCCTGCTCTAAAGGAAAAAAACAATAAATAATACATTGTGCCAACATCGTTCTTATATGCTCTCAGGGCCTAACTTAAAACCCTTACCCCGAGGGTTGTCGGGGATGATCCTCCTCAAAAACATATTTTTTGTCTGGAAATCAACTACGCTGAACAAAATGGCTATCTCAAAATTTTGATTGGATGTGTTTGGGGTAATGATGGGTGTGTGGCGGGGGGGGGGGTAGTTGCCCTCCAATCACTTTTGACTATTAAAAAGGGCACTAGCCCTTTGAATTTCCAATTGAATGAGCCTGTTTTGAAGTTTCTACGACAACGCCTTCTATAAAAACCATATATACCCCCAGGGCATAACTTACAACCCTTACCCTGAAGGCTGTGGGGGAGTGTCCTCCTCAAAAACATAATTTTTATCTAGAAATCAACTACGCTGAACAAAATGGCTATTTCAAAATTTTGACTGGATGTGTTTGGGGGAATGATGGGCGTAGGGGGGCCAGTTGCCCTCCAATCACTTTCGATTATTAAAAAGAGCACTAGCCACTCCAATTTCCAATCGAATGAGCCCTTTTTGAAGGTTCTACGACAGCTCCTTCAATACGAAGTGCCCGGGTATGGAGAAAAAAAAAATAATACATTGTGCCAACATCGTTCTTTATTTAAGCAGCGCGATCGTGCTGCCTATGATATCAGACAAAAATATCAGAGGGGGGGGGGAGGCACTAAATACGACCCAGCTCTTTCAATTTCTGTGACTGAAGCTACTGAGCAATATAGTCGTATCAACTGGCGGAGTATGCATTTTCTTTGCAAGATTTGTTTGCCCTGTAAGCCGTAGATACAAATTTTTTTTATTTTAACAAGTGGTAGGCTAGTTGCCCGCCAATCACTTTCGACTATTAAACGGGGCTCTAGAACTTTCAATTTACAATCAAATGAGTCCATTAAGAAATTTCTAGTACGCCTCTTTCCTTGCAAACTGCCCTGGTCTAAAGAAAAAATAGTGTATTGTACCCACATTACTCTTTATTTTGGCAGCACTTTTCTGCGGGGGGGGGGGGATGAGAAATTTAAGTTCAAACTATACAGCCCTGTTGATAAGAGAGTAATCCAGGGTTCAAAACTTAGAGTGCTTTAATAAGTTCATTCTCAAATTCTACTATAAAACTGGAATTATACTTGAACGCTATCTATTCTTTAAAACTGTCTTGGTTGGTAATTGTTGGTAACCTCTCTTGTTAGAATACTCTCACCCTAATTACAGGGAATTAACGCTACTTAATCATTGCTAGTCCCAACAAATGTCAGCTAAAGGGCAAAGATCATACATCTCTGATTTAAGGCCAAAATCTCGTCCAAGTCTTGATTAGAAAATTTTCTAGTTATTATTAAAATTTTAAAATGAGCTTTAATATGATGGGAAATGTTTTAAACTTTATAGAAAAAACTAAAAACCAAACTGATTAGTTGATTAAGTGTTATTTGAGGATTGTAACCGAAATTAAATTTTAGACAAACTTTGTCACTCGCATTTTCTGAAATCTTTGAAAATCCTGACTCAATTATTGTTGTTCAGAACTTTGACTAAGATTAAAGTGTAATATCTGTTTACATCACCTTGATGTTTGAAAAGGTCTCTATAAGGGGGCCCGGAACCTAGAACAGTAAACTAATTTTTGTAAACCTTAGGGATGTCGGGGTTTGATCAGCACTGCGAGCTTGGGTGAATCAGCAGTACCTTCGGGATGTGTACAACCTTTTTGAAGGGAAGCTAATGTTGATGAGCCTATCAGGGTTATATCTAGGATTTTTTCTAGGGGGGGGGGGTTGATTTTTATAGAAGGATTGATTTTGGAAGGAGGGGGAGTAAAGAAAACAAACTGTAAAAAATCTATCAAAATATGTTTATATTCATTTTTTTTACCTTTTTACAAATCAGACAAACGTTTGTTTTTTTGTTTAGGGGGGGGGGAGCTCAGACATAAGGTTTAAGTTTTTCAGCCGTGTTGATAGCAGAGTGAGAAACCGCCGATTTTCTTTTCTAATTTTACGTACAAACCATTAAGACTGTTGCATATACAGAAAACAAACTTTTTAAAACCTATCAAAAATCTGTTTGTAATAATTTTTGTTTAACTTTTTACCAATCAGAAAAACGTGTCAGGGGGGGGGGGTGAGCTCAGAAATCAAAGTTTAATTTATTCAGCGGTACAACCATTTTAGCAGCACTTTTCAGGGGGGGGGGGGGTTGTGGGACCTAGAAATTTAAGTTCAAACTATTCAGCCCTGTTGATAACAGAGCGATCTAGGACTCAAAGCTTAGGGTGCTTTAATAAGTTCACACACAAATTCTTCTACAAAACTGGAATTATACTTGAACGCCATCTGTTCTTCAAAACTGTATTGTGGCAACATTGTTGGTAACCTCTCTTTTTAGAATACTCTTTTGCCCCCCCCCCTCCCTAAGGCCTTGACCATAATTTTTCTGACGGGAAGGGTACAAAAGTTAAAAAAACACATTATAAATTTGGTTAAATACATTGTGTTATGTTTTAATATATCAGACAAAAATGTCAGGGTAGGGGTACCGGAAACGACCTAGCCCCTTTAATTTCGTGAATTGAAGCTATTGATCAATACCAGTGGTATCAACTGACGGAGTGGGCATTTTCTATGCAAGATATGTTTGCCCTGTAAGCCGTAGATACAAAAAACTTTTATTTTAACAAGTGGGAGGCTAGTTGCCCGCCAATCACTTTCGACTATTAAACGGGGCACAATGATTGTCACTTTTTCTATTAAAAAGTATATTCAAAAACAAACCTGGTTATTTTGCTATTCTCGAGCATTAGTGTGCCGTTGAAAGCCTTGAAAAGGACTTTTGGGTAGTTTAAAGTAAAAACACATATGGAACAAGAAAAAATTCATCCTAATTAAGAAATTTTGAAACATGACTAAATATTAAAACGAACGAAACCTACCCATAATTTTAATATATTAAAACTACACAGATACTAAAACTATACAACAATTTTAAACTAATAATTTTCTAATTCAGGAACTGAAAATTTTAACCATTTTCTTTGCCAGAAAAATTGTCATAGTTGTTCTTTCTTTCTCACAGTTGCTCTCGGGGGGGGGGGGCGGGGGGGAGGGGCTTAGAAATTAAAGTTTAAACTAGTCAGTCGTGTTGATCACAGAGTGAGAAAACTCCCATTTTTTTTCTAAAAAGGTAAATTCGCGTTCAAACCATTAAGACTTTTGCATATGAAAATGAAAGAGGGCGCTGCTATTTTCAAAAATAATTTAGAGACTTGATTAATTGATGTGAAAAAGTTGTGTACACCTCCATATATTTCATTAATTGGAGCTTCTGAGTCGCATTTAAAACAACCAGATTTATTTTGAAAGACATTAGTAAAATGTTTTATCCCTTGATCCCTTTGTTATATGACTCTCGTTATGCAGCTAAAAAGACAAAGTATACAATTTGATGTTGTTAAGACTATAATGGGACAAGTAAAACTGATCATTGGGTCCTTTTCAATTGATTAATTTCTTGATAAACTGACATGTTTGAAATATTTTGTTGCCGAGTATTTTGCTTGGGTGATTAAAAACTTATTTTGTGTTACCATGTTTGGAAAAAATTTAATAATGTCACAATATAACTTGTTATTATTAACTTGTTATTATTAACTTGTTATTATTTTTAACTTGTTATTATTAACTTGTCACAATATAACTTGTTATTATTTTTGAGATTCTACGACAACGCTTTCTATAAACACCTTATATGCCCCAAGGGCATAACTTACAACCCTTGCCCTGAGGGCTGTGAGGGGGTTGTTATCCTCAAAGACCTAAGGTTTATCATCTGGTTATTGTCAGGTTATCATCCTTAAAGACCTAATTTCTAAAACTTTTAACTACGATGAACAAAACTATCTAAAAATTTTGATTGGATGTATTTGGGGAAAAGGTGGGCGTGAGAGGGGGGTTAGTTGCCGTCAAGTCACTTTCGACCATTAAAAAGGGCACTATCCCTTTGAATTTCCAATTGAATGAGCCTTTTTTCAAGTTTTTACGACAAAGCTTTCTATAAAAACGTTATATGCCCCCAGGGCATAACTTACAACCCTTACCCTGAGGGCTGTGGGGGGACTGTCATCCTCAAAGATATAATTTCCGGACCTTTCAACTACTTTGAACAAAATGGCTATCTCAAAATTTTGATTGGATGTGTTTGGATAGATAGTGGGCGTGGAAGGGGTGTTAGTTGCCTTCCAATCACTTTCGACTATTAAAAAGGGCACTTCCATTTCAATTTTCAATCAAATTAGCCCTTTTTAAGTTTCTACGACAACGCTTTCTATAAAAAATAAACCTTATATGCCCCAAGGGCACAACTTACAACCCTTTCCCTGAGGGCGGTTGGGGGAGGGGTGTCATCCTTAAAGACCTAAATTCCAGAACTTTCAACTACGATAAACAAAATGGCTATCTAAAAATTTTGATTGAATGTGTTTGGGGAAAAGGTGGACGTGAGAGGGGGGTTAGTTTCCCTCCGATCACTTTAAACTATAAAAAAGGGCACTAGCCCTTTGACTTTCCAATCGAAAAATGAAAAACCTTATATGCCCCCAGGGCATAACTTACAACCCTAGCCCTGAGGACTGTGGAGTAAGTATCCTCCTCAAAAACATAATTTCCGGACTTTGTAACTGCGTCGAAGAAAATGGCTATCTCAAAATTCTGATTGGATGTGTTTGGGGACATGGTGGGTCTGAGAGGGGTGTTAGTTATCCTCCAATTTATTTTTACTATTAAAAAGGGCACAAGCCCTTCTAATTTCCAATCGAATGAGCCCTTTTTGAAGTTTCTACGACATCACTATCTATAAGAACCTTATATGCCCCAGGGCATAACTTACAACCCTTGCCCCGAAGACTCTGAGGAGGTTATCACGCTCAAAGACCTAATGTCTAAAACTTTTAACTACGTTGAACAAAATGGCTATCTTAAAATTTTGATTGGATGTGTTTGGGGAAAAGGTGGGTGTGAAATGGGGTTTAGTTGCCCTCCAAATATTCTTGAGTAATAACAATGGCAGTAGCCATTTCAATTCTCATTTTAATGAGCCCTTTTAGAAGTTTTTACGAAAAAGATTTATATAAGAGCCCTATATGCCCCAGGGCATAACTTACAACCCTTACCCTGAGGGTTGTTGGGGTAGTGTCATCCTCAAAGATATAATTTCCGGACCTTTCAACTACTTTGAACAAGATGGCTATCTCAAAATTTTGATTGGATATGTTTGAATAAATGGTGGGCGTGGGCACTAGCCATTTCAATTTCCAATCAAATGAGCCCTTTTTGAAGTTTCTACGACAACGCTTTCTATAAAAAAAACACCTTATATGCCCCCAGGGCATAACTTACAACCCTTGCCCTGAGGGCTGTGGGGGGGGGGGTGGCATCCTGAAGGACCTAATTTCCAGAACTTTCAACTACGTTGAACAAAATAGCTATCTCAAAATTTTGGTTAGATATGTTTGAGGAAAACGTGGGTGTGAGAGGGGGGTTAGTTGCCCTCCAATAACTTTTGACTATTAAAAAGGGCACTAGCCCTTTTAATTTCCAATCGAACGAGCCTACTTTGAAGTTTCTACGGCAACGCTTTCAATAATAACCTTATATGCCCCCAGAGCATAACTTACAACCCTTACCCTGAGGGCTGTGGGGGAGTGCCCTCCTCAAAAACATAATTTCTACCAGGAAATCCACTACACTGAACAAAATGACTATCTCAAGATTTTGATTGAATGTGTTTCGGGAAATGGTGGGCGTGGAAGGGGTGTTAGTTGGCTTCCAATCACTTTCGACTATTAAAAAGAGCACAAGCCACTCCAATTTCCAATTGAACGAGCCCTTTTTGAAGTTTCTACGACAACTCCTTTGATACGATGTGTCCTGCTCTAAGACCAATAACCAAAAAATAAATATTAGATTGTGCCAACATCGTTCTTTACTTAGGCAGCGCTATTGCGCTGCCTATGATTCGTAAAATATGAAGTAAATGCATCTTGAATATTCAGCTCACCTTCGATAATTTTGCCATCGAGATCCAAAAAAGAAGGGACTGATTGGGACTGAAAATAGGGCCTAAGCACAGATTTCATAACCTGCCAAGTCTTTCGTATATCTTTACCACAATCTGAAAAACAATTCAAAATAATACAAAATAATACTGGGCGACCCGGCTCAATAGTAACCGAAACTCTAAAAACGGAATTTTGATACCAATAGATACATCAAAGAATCATATTTTTATGCTGATTTCAAATATACAAGTTTCATCAAGATTAGACTTACCCATCAAAAGTCACGTGCCTGAGAAAATTTGTCTTATTTTCAAAAAAAGGTTTAAACAACCCCTAAAAATCATAGAACTTTAATGGAAATTCCACCATCAGATTCAGCGTATCAAAGAACCCTAGTATAAAAGTTTCTAGCCCCTATCTGCAAAAATGTGGAATTTTATATTTTTTGCCAGAAGAAATATCACGGATGCGTGTTTATATGTTTTAATTGCGAGAAGTTGATTTTTAAGGAAATAGGGGCTAGTGCTCGGTCTTAGCTCTTTGAAAACTTTAATGCGTTAAAACAAGTGACCTCTCAAAAAACCGAAACAGGGAAGATGATTGCTACATTGATTAAAGACAAGTCATTGGTTTTCCTTTCCGATGCTAAGAATCAGGGCTAGATAGCAACTTACATCTGTGATTCCGAGTCTGACATTAATATTTCATTACTACTTTCTCGACAGGAAGCATCTGAGATTGCCATATTGGAGAATTATATTAAACCTATTCTTATTGGTGAAAGCGAGAGATTTTTAGTTGTGAAAAGCTCTGGTGGGGGACACATCAAATGCCATATCAGTTATAACGGTGTGCTTAATAACATTGACATTTCTATTGATAGCATGGGTTTATATAAGTCAGAAATCATCCGGGCTTTAATAAGCTCCAAACTGGAATTTTTTGCAGTATTTTGTTTCTTGGTACGGGGGGCAAGGATCACTGGTATAGTTAGAGATAACCGTCCTCCTTCAGAAGATTGTGTTTTGTCTGCTACCGATTTTGGTGGTCTTATTATGAATGTTCTCGTATCTTCAAAACCGCTAACCTTAGCCTCGCAAGTCAAAGAGAATTTTGCCAGTTTCAGGATTGAGAAACTAAACGAGTCGTTCGATGAAGCTATTGGGAGACTTGTCTTATCTTTTTTTCAAGAAGATTCATGTTTAACTGAAATTAAAGGCATTAATTGGTACAACTCAGAGATTGAGGAGGTTCAGTTGAACACTATAATAAAATCTAAGATTTTGAAGTTAAGCTATTTTGCTGAAAATACCGTGCTTATATCCAAAAATTGTTCTTCAGTCGTAAAATCTGTTAAATCAGACTAAAAAAAGTCTTTGTCATGCAGCATTAAACTGCCACGAGTTCTGAGTGGTTCAATAATGTGCCGTCGGGAATTTCATTCATCTCGTTTATCAGAAGTGACAAGAGTAAAAATGGACCTAAAAACTGCCAAAGGAGATTCAAGAGTTATATTAAATGCTATGGGCTCGCATGCCGAGATCTTTAGAGTTTATGAAGAGATCCAAATTCTGAGTCATGTTATTAGAATGCAAAAAGTGTTACCCAAGTGTCAGTTAGGTCACTATTTTATGGCTAATTCTGATTTACTTTTTCTAAGGAATGCTGATACTCTCAGTTCAGACATTACATTCGTGCGTTCGAAGGGTCCGTTTCAGTATAGTCATAGCATCTATGAACGGTATTCTCTAAAGTTTTGTTCAACCTGGTTTATTAAGGACTGGAATCTGGTAGCAATTGAAAGACTCACTGCTCATATTTACCACCAGTTTGCAAAATTCCCTATCCACGATAAGACATTACTTGATAGTTTAAAAGTAACGGCTCGCTTCGGTAATTTTTACGTTTTCAACATATGACTTACTTTGACTTATGTCCAATCCGTCCTTGGAGGTCGTTTTGGGGCCTCTTCTTTAACCAGTTCATTGATGTGCCTCCTGTAGGTACTTCTGTTGTCGGCCAGGCGGCAGAGTTGTGGCAGGTTGTAAGGTGAAAAGTTTTCTTTCCATCTCTTCAGAGGGTGACCTCTGGGTTGAGAATCGTTTACTTTTCTATCGAAGGTTATTTTTGGGAGACGAGTGCTAGCCATGCCTTGTGTATATCCAAGCCATTTGAGTTGTTGTAGTTTTATTTTGTCCAGTATTGTATATTTGACTCAGATTATGGAGAAGCTTGGAGTTGGAGATTCTGTCATGGAAGGTGATACCAGCGATGCGTCGTAGGGATTTGGTTTCAAAGGCAGCTAGGCGGCGTTGATCGTCTGTTTTAAGCGTCCAAGATTCACAGGCATAGATGGCGATCGGAATAATGAGGGAAGAGAACAGTCTCGATTTGAGAGTTGTTGTTACGTTTTTATTCCTCCAAACAGGCATCAGAGCTTTAAAACCGGAGTTTGCAAGTGCCCGGCGTCTCTTGATGTCTTTGAGTTGGTTGTAACCATAAGTAAGTAAGCTCCCAAGGTAGGCGAAGCCTTCCACCCACTCAATGGTACCTTCACCAAGCTGAAGGCTGAGATTTACATGTGAATCGAATTTGCGTGAACAGCGCATGCCTTTCTTTTTGAGGTGTTGATTGCCATCCCGAAGAGGTTGGTGGACGAGTGAACACTGTTAGCCTGAGATTGTAGATCTTGAAGGGACTCGGCTATTAGTACTATGTCATCAGCATATGCCAGTTTGTCTATCACCACTCCTCCGACAAGGCCGCCGGGCGGGTTATCTGTGAGTGAAAGGGCTGCAGTTAGGAAGCGATTAAACAGCTCCGGTGATATTAGGCAACCTTGAAGTACTCCGGTAGAGGTTTTGAAGCTATAGGTAAGTCCCTCTCCAATCATGACGCAGCTACTGAACTTCACATACATGTCTTTGATCAGCAAGATCAGGTTGGATGAGATACCAAAGTAAAGAAGGATGGGCCATAGACCATCTTTCCATATCCGATCAAAAGCTTGTTTAAAGTCTATGAAAAGGTGGTAGATGCTGCGGCCAAGTTCGCTATACTTTTCCATGATCTGCCAAACAGTGAATATCTGATCAATTGTTGATCTATTAGGTCAGAAGCCGGCTTGGTATTCCGGAATGACCAGTGAGGAAATGGCTCGTATACACCCGAGCACGACTCTGATGAGGATTTTTGCTGCGTGGCTGGTAAGACTTACTGGGCGGTAGTTGTCACAGACAGCTTTAGAGCCTTTCTTATGCAGGGGAATTATCTTGGCCTCATACCAGGTTGAGGGAAAGTGAAATATTTCCCAAGCAGCTATGGTAATTTTGTGGTAAAGATCACGGAGTGGTATGCAGTTTACTTTCAGCATTTCAGGTGGCATTCCATTGGGGCCGGAAGCTTTGTTTGTTCTCAAGTCTCTGATAGCTGCTTCTATTTCAGAGTGAAGAGGGGAAGGACTTGGATCTGTAGAGGTTATACGGAAAGTGTTGAGAATTGTAGGGTCTGGGTGGATGTCCAGATTCAGTTTTTTTTTTTTTTTAAATAGTTTTTCCATCGAGAGCGGATTCCGTCTGTGGATTGTATTTGGTTTCCATGTTCGTCGAGAAGGGAGAACGCTTTGATGTCCTTCTTTTTGGCCAATTCCCGCACTCTTCTATACATGTAGTGGGGGTCTCCTTTTTTGAACGCCGATTCACATTGATCACACATTTCTTTAATAAAAGCACGATGAGGACGTCTGATGGATTTCTCAACAGCTCGTTTGAGTTGCTTGTATCGGTCCCTACTTTCTTTATCTTGTGTGTTCGTGAGTTGGCGCTTTTCGTCGCAGAGGGAAATGATCTCGTCTATTATTCAAGGTTTTAGAATGTTTTTTTTGGGTACCCAGTCTGGAATGAGCGATAACACATATGATTTGTGCGCAGTTGGTCACCAGGTTGTAGATCTCTTCCTTAGACAGGATAGGTGAAGAACTCAACATGACTTCTGAAATTTTTTCGCATACAATGGTGATATATTTCAAACGTGTGTGTTCATCGTTTAGTAGATCTACTCAAAACTTGGGGGTTTTCTGAGATAACTTTGATGCTGTTTCAAGTCTTGTTTTGAATTTAGACATGACAAGCGAGTGGTCGCTGTCAAAGTCGCCACCAGCTAGCGTGACTGTGTTTAGGACAGACGTTTTCCAACGTCTAGACACGAGGATATAGTCCATTAAGTGTTTAGTTTTTCCATCCGGTGAAGTACAGGTTGTTTTACGATCAGATCTGTGCTTAAAGAGTGTGTTTGTAATTAATATATTGCTGTCTCTCCAGAATTTCATAAAGCGTTCTCCTCTTCTGTTCATTTTTCCATGTCCAAATTTGCCCATTACATCTTCGTGTCCTGTGTGGTTTTTTTCCGACGATGGCGTTGAAGTCACCAATGACAAAGATTGGTGTCAACCAGACTTTGAAGCTGGAGATAGAAGTTTTCAGACTCTTCGTCGTCTCTGCTGGAATCCGGAGCGTATGCTTGGATAATTGTGAGATTGGTGGGTAAACCTTTCAGGCGGATCACGATGATCCGTTCCGTGAGTGGGGTTACGGATATTAAAGATTTTCTGGATTTATTAGACAATAGGGAACTTACACCTTTTCAATATTTCTGATCTTTACATCTCGAAAGCAGAAGGGTAACATCTCCGATTTTCTCCAGTGACTCGAAGATGGGTGTTTGCGAGACCAACAACATTCCAGCTGTACCGTGGTATCTTTCATAGGACTAGGTATATTTTTCCCTTTTTAGCGAGGACTCTGGTGTTGAGGGTACCTATTGACATAGTTATTTTTGGAGAAACAATAGCCTCCAGGGTTGGAGTTGTCAACGTACATATATTCGCGCGATTCCCGGTTGTCGAGTCGTCGGCTGCCCCGGACGCGGTATTTCTTAACGCATTATCGTCGGTTTCCCCGGACGCGGTAGCACTGGTTCTCATATTTGATCTCTTATTCATGTTCATCATTAAAATTAAAGAAGGGGTTTCTTGGCTGGCTTCGGGACAGCGGTAAGCTACTCCTCTCTGTCCATAGCAGGGGCCGACTATCTATTACCGATAGTGTACCCTTTTGGTGTCCTGTCAAACCAGCAATATAACCCAGTGCTGGGGGAAAGGTTTGTGACTGACGGGATTTATGCATATACTGATGGGCCCTCCCCAGTGCACATCAGAGCGATCATCCTCCTTCTCCGTCTTAATTTAAGGCCCCCAGACGAGGGTGGTGCTCCAGCAATGTTTCAAGACCCCCAGAGACTGGGTCCTCCCTTGGTCCGCGCCTCACTACCCATGAGGTACCCTACATATCTGCAGGGCGTTCCCCTATCCGCCACCTGGGGACGCGCTGAGTGGCCTGGGGCAGGCCCCACTGAGAACTCTGAAGTTCTCAGTAGTTCTCAGTTTCAAGTTCCTATTTGCAGAAAAGTGAAATTTTGTATTTTTTTCAAAAATTTCACGAATGCGTGTTTATTTGTTGTTTTTTTTCTCAAGGGTGATCATAACGAACCAATGGGCCTAGAATGTTGGAAGAGGGCTCATTCGAACGAAAATTTAAAGTTCTATTGCCATTTTTAAGTGACCAAAGCTTAGAGGGTAGCTAGCTCCTCCCAAGGTTTTTTTTTCCAAAAGTCGTCTTATCAAAATTTTGAGATAGCCATTTTGTTCAGTTTAGTTGAAAGGTAAATTAAGTATTTCTTTGAAGATGACACCCCCCCCCCCCTCTCAAGAACCACTGCAGGAAGAGCCTAAAGTTACGAAATTTGCCTATTATTTACATATAGTATTTGTTATTGGGAAGTTTACCGACATTTTTCGGAGGAGGGGAGATTTTCGGGGGATATATTTTCTATGGGTAGAATATCCCATTGGGATGAAAGTTTCTGGTGGTGAACTTTCCAGGGGAAATTTTCCACGGGGGAATTTGCCAGAATTCGTATCCGAAATTCATTTTATTTGTCTCACTTTCTCGTTGGCGACTCCATTTTACATGAGAAGGTACTTTAGAGGAATTGTCTGGGGGTAAATTTTTACTGGAGTTGCAATTCTTTGGGGAATATTTACGTGGGGGGTTTTCCCACGGAGAAATTTGACACGGGGAAATATCACCAGAAGAAATTCTCCATTGGGAAATTTTCTACGGGAGAAACTTTTCATCGGAGGAATTTCCGGAAAATATTTTCCACACAGTGGCGATTCCCCCATGACCTTAAAAAGGATCGGAAATTAAGTAAAAACCAGTCTTTCTTCAAATGAAAGTATGCTAAGGAGTATTTTTCAGCCAGAATCGTAAGCAAGAAATTTTCTGGGGGGGGGGGGGGAATTCGCAGCGAAGACGAAATTGTCTAGGTTAATCTCCCGGCGGAAGAATTTTGCGTGGGAGGAACTTTCTATGGCAGAATTTTTTGCGGTAGGGGGGAGGCTCCACGGAGGGGGTGGATTTCCTGGGATTATTTGAAAAACGATCAGAAATTAAATAAAAAAAAAATTCTACTGAAAGTAAAGGTAACCATTAAAACTTAAAGCAAACAAAATTTATTCTGTATATGAGAGGGGATGCCCCTCCTCAATACCCCACTCTTTACACTAAAGTCCAATTATATGTCCTAATTCTTTAAGAACCATTACTAAAACACAAGTGCCGTATAATAAGAAACAGAATCTTTTTTGAAAACTCTTTAAAAAAACCTCAGCATGAAGAATGGGATATGCATGATTCTTCATTGTAGCATGATTATAGGCCTTGACGCTTTTACTCTTACACTGAGCGTGGACATAAAAACCCTGATACTGAGTTAGTATCTCAGTCAATAATTTGAATTTTATTATCAGTTGATTCAATATAATAAAGAAACTTCAACGATGTACGGGGTTTTCGATTGTGATTCATTGGTTTAAAGAAGTCAGCTTGTCGTGTAATTTTTGAATGTGTGTTTTTATTGCTGACTACAGATCGTAGAGAAGCCTCTTGTTATCACTGACACATCAACTATAATATGTATGCTTACAATAGAGACATGTGGCGCAAGACATTATGCATTATAAACAAACTAGGTTTATAGAATAGAGTGATTCTATGATGGAGGGAAGGATCTATTCAGGGCACAAGAGGAAGTTGGAGAAATATGTAGTTTTTTTTGGTGTGACAGCACTTACGTGAAAGGCAATGTACCCACTAATAAACTTTTAATCGACAAATGCAAATCGGATATTCCAATATTCTACTTGGAAGATTTAAATTGTGAGGTATTTCCGAATAAAATAAACAATCCAGAGGACGAGGTTCGATTTTTTAGCAGATGGATTCCGATAAATATTCCTTCTCGGAATATATATATTAGATATCCCAGGAAGAAGAAGGACAACAAAACCCGTGATATAGATTGGGATTACACCAAATGGGTGATGAACAATGATGAATTTTTATAACACCCATCACGCCCTTGGCTATCCAACAGTCTTTTTAAAGACCATCAAATATATAAACAATTCGTAACAATGGTCATATGAATATTTTCTGTGCTTTGACAAAAAAAAAAAAAAAAAAAAACTAGCATTTTACTAGTCTGAAATATTTTTTTTTTCATGTAATGAATTTTAATATGTTTTCATATGTAAAACTATCGCATGATTCTAAAAGACACAATTTTCTAGATATAAAAAAGTTCTTTATTGAAATAATGCATTTACACATAAATCTATACACTCTATGGTTTTTTAGATTATGACTTCATCATCTTCAACCAAGGGAGATGTCTCGATGGTGATGTCATCTTCATCATTGATAAATGTCTCCTTTATTGCTTCTTTCCGTCTTTATAGTGGGTGGGGGGAGAAACTCCATAGTGTCTTCATCCAGCTGCATATCCTCAACCATAGCTTCTTTCCGTCTTTTAAAGGGTGGGGGAGAAACTCCATAGTATTATCATCCTCTGCCAGCTGCACTGTATCTGGAATTTCTTCTTTCTCCCCCCCCCCCCGGTCTAGTGACTTTTCTATATTTGATATTGTAACCTCATCCTCTACAGTTAATTCTAGATCCCTCCACTGACTATCGTCAAAAACGGATTGTGCCTCCTGAAACTTAAAAGTAAAGTATTAGGATCATGTTAGTGAAATTAAACGAATCTAAGTCGACAAAAATAAACTCTGTTTGTCTTAAGTCTTAATGTTGCTTGTTGCCATTCGTTTTTTTTTCAAACAATTTTTTTTTTCAACTGGAAATAAGGACCAACATTAACTTAAACTACCCTTGGGTTTCAGGGATCGTTCTTAAAGAATTGGGATAGAATTCGAACTTTAGCGTAAAGAGCTAGGTGTTGAGGAGGGGACAGTCCCTTTCATATACGTAATAATTTCTGTTCGTTTTCAGTTTTGAATGAACCCTCTTATGATATTCAAGGACCACTGGGTCGATTCTATCGCCCTTGGAGAAAAACAGCAAAAAAAAAACAAATGAACTTTAGCGTAAAGAGCTAGGTGTTGAGAAATAAACACTCCACATTTTTGCAAGGAAACATCAAAACCATAGGTTAGGTTAGGTTACGTTCGTGCGCACGTAACCTAACCTAACCTATGGTTTTGGTGTTTCCGTGCAAAAATGTGGAATTTTGTATTTGATTTTTCAATTGTGGGCTGCCATCTATATCTATAGGTGTATCACGTATCACGAATCACGTGTATCACGTAAAGAACGTATCACGGATGTGTGTTAATTTTTTTTTGCTACATGAACCACACATAACCTAATCTAACCTATAGTTTTGATGTTTCATTGCAAAAATGTGGAGTGTTTATTTCTCAACACCTAACACTTTACGCTAAAGTTCATTTGTTTGTTTTTTTTGCCGTTTTTTCCCAAGGGCGATAGAATCGACCCAGTGGTCCTAGAATATTGTAAGATGGTTCATTCGAAACTTAAAATGAACAGAAATTATTACGTATATGAAGGAGACTGTCCCCTCCTCAGCACCTAGCTCTTTACGCTAAAGTTCACATTCTGTCGCAATTCCTTAAGAACGACTCCTGAAACACATGGGTTGTTTAGGTTAATGTTGCTCCTTACTTTCAGTTGAAAAAAAAATTGTTTCTTTTTTATTGCAGTGAATGGTGTAAAAAGTCGTGGCCCGTATTCTGGTCTGCCCTTTTTCGAATTAAATAAATAAATAAAAAGTGTTTTTTTAACTGAAAGTAAGAAGAGACATTAAAACTTAAAACGAACTGAAATTATTCCGAATATGAAAGGGGCTTTTTTTGTGAGTTTGACATTTAAAAGTCTAGATGGTGACACTTTCATATGTAATCAGTAGTGTGAGAGTCATTTTAAAATGAGAAATAGAAATATGTGAGATCTGGAGAAAAAATATGAAGTATTTTATGAGCAGATTTAAGGTGTTCATTTCTTATGATGATATTATGAGATGCAGGTCAAAACGATATCCATTTCATTTATGTTACAATAGGTGAAACTGTTTTTAATCGTTATACACATGATTTGCTGCAACCCATAGAAAATCATAACGAATTATCAAAATGATCAGAATAAGTCGTTAGTCTTTCACGCATTTTAACTTCACACCTTGACATGTCTATTACAATTAAAACAATCCATATAAAGGCTTAATGTGAATGTTGTAAATATAAGAGTTTCAGTATGGACTCTGAAACAAGTAAAGGTCCAATTGTAAGTAGCTGCTCTTAACCTTTCTAAGTGACCAAAAGGACTGAAGGGCAACTAGGCCCCCTCTCATGCTCATTTTTTCTCAAAATCGTCCTATCAATATTTTGAGATATCCATTTGTTCGGCATAGTTGAAAGAGGATTTCACCATAGAGGCGGGGTTGGAATTCCTGGCATTATTAAAAAAAAACCATCAGAAATTAAATTAAAAACATAATAAGTTTTTTTTTCAACTGAAAGTATGGAACAACGTATCACGGACGCATGTTTATTTGTTTTTTTTGTTTTTTTTTGTTAGGTGCACCGTACGTAACCTAACCTAACCCATGGTTTTGATTTTTCCGTGCAAAAATGTGGAATTTTGTATTTTTTGCCAGAAGAAAGATCATGGATGCATGTTTATTTGTTTTTTTTTTGCTGTTTTTTCCCAAGGGTGTTAGAATTGACACAGTGGTCCTGGAATATCGTAACAGGGTTCATTCGAAACTTAAAACGAATTATTAAAAAAAAAAAATCAGAAATTAAAATAAAACACAATAAGTTTTTTTTTTCGATTGAAAGTATGGAACAACGTATCACGGATGCATGTTTGTTTGTTTGTTTGTTTTTTCTTGTTACGTGCACCACACGTAACCTAACCTAACCTATGGTTTTGATGTTTCCGTGCAATAATGTGGAATTTTGTATTTTTTGCCAGAAGAAAGGTCACGGATGCATGTTTATTTGGTTTTTTTTTGCTATTTTTTCCCGAAGGGCGATAGAATTGAACCAGTGGCCAGGAGAATATAAAAATTACCAAATGTTTAAATGGCTGGGGCATGGGTAAATGGCGGGAGTATGCATGACTCTCTTATTGGACACATACTTGTTTGTTAGTTTTGGAAAGGCATGCCTGCCTAGAGTCTCAGAAAATCCTGTTGGTTGATAACATTTGCATGTTTTTTCTGAGTGTTTATATATTTATCCACAATTTTGGTCAAATCATCCCCATAAATATGACGTAGATAATTTCGGAGACCACACCGCCTTTCCATGACGATAAATAAAAGTTCAAATAGGGATAAAATCCTTTTAATAGACAGTGTTTTTTATAACAGTGATAGAAATTCACAAAAATACCAGATATTTGACCTTTGTAATTGACCTTTGTCCAAATGTTATATCATTGAACGCTAATGAACCGAATCCAAGAAGGTCAAAGAGAATAGCTTCCGCCTTTGCTTTGAAAAGAATTAGAGATTCAAACAATATGTAGTGTTATTTGATTTAGTATATAAACTTTTGGTTTAAATTGTTTTATTTTAGTTTTACCACTGATGACGGTCACTGTATATGTGACCGAAATATCTGGTATTTTTGTGAATTTCTATCACTGTTATAAAAAAAACTCTGTCTATTAAAAGGATTTTATCCCTATTTGAACTTTTATTTATTGCCAGTTTCTTCATTTTTCTTCCGCATTTTCACCGTAAAAAATTCAAAGTTTGTTGTCGCTTTTTACTCATAGCTTGATTACGAACTCTTCACAAGAAACAATTAAGAAATACTGACCAGCTGACGCTTAGTTTTGAATAAACCCTACTCAGAAATCACATTTCCGGTCAAAGATTGGGTAATAAAACATCGTAGACGAACTCTTAGACATTTCAAAACAAGATTGTCTCCTAATAGTAGAATTAGGGTGGTACAAGAGTGGGAAAGCAGCTCTATTCCAGTAGCAGTCAAAAACATTTTCTCAGATATCTCTGACGCGTTACGACAAACCAGCTCAACCTATTCTTGAGATAAGATAAGATATTTATTTCAAAAAATGACTATCACAAGCCCCGAAGGGCCGAATTTGTCTTTCGGGGTCATATAATAAAAAAAAGACATAGAGATAGCACCACAACCAAAAAACTGGCTAAACAATGCCAAAAACAACAATATCAGAAAGGCAAAGCCATTCGTTAGTATAAAAACAAAAAGTGTCAAATGTAAGAAAGTTAAAAAGGCACAAATTAAAACAAAACCAAAAAAAAAATTGTGATAAAAATAGTGTTAAAAAGGTTTAAAAGAGAGTATATAAAAAGGGGAGGGACCGGAAGAGCCAAACGGACACCAGCATGGGTATCACCAGTAAAAAAAAAAAAAAAAAAAAGAGAAAAAAAATCGTGGTATTTTTTATCATTAATTAAGGGGAAAAAGGTTTTTTCATATCTGGTGGTTAAAAAACGGTGGGGGGCCAAGATAGGGGCGGGTTAAGAAACAGTACGTGGAAGGTGGTGTCTGGATGGGGAGTGTCTTTTGAGGAAAATGTTTTCCGTGCGAGGGTTTATTATTGAATTTTTTGCAAAACGGAGGCACAGCGTTCCTCTCCTGTGCTCAAGAGTTTCCAGCTTGGCCTTTTTTAGAAGGAGTGAATATAGTACCAAAGTTTCTTTAAAAATTATTCTTAGGGCTCTTTTCTGAATAGATTCAATATTATCTGATTCATCAGGGGAGATGCCAGGATGCCAGACTGGACAAGCATATTCAAGATGCGGGAGGAAAAAGGAGGTATAAATCCTTAAAGAATGGTATGGGGGGATGTTAAATTTATTCAAGAGCTTAAGGAGAGACATGGACGCATTAGCTCTACGGACAATATCTTTCACGTGGATATCCCACTTTAAATTAGAGGAAATTGTAACCCCAAGTAATTTAAAGGAAGACACAGAAATATCTGGGCGGATAGGGTCAAGGAAGGCGGGAATAGATTTCAAGAAATTTATCGTCATTATATTTGACTTAGTGGAATTTACTTTCATATTTAGGTTCTTAGCTTCATCCGGAATGTGGGATAGAATTTCAAGGGGGTCACTTTTAATATTCCTGTGACTTACTTCGAGGATCGACAAGTCATCCACGTATTCCCACCTTTGGTGGAATTCCTTAACAAAATCGTGAATCATGACTAGAAATAAGTGGTCCCAATAAGATTTTTTGAGGAATTCCACAATATATAGGGAGGGGGTTAGAGAAAATATTTTTGTATTCAACAAATTGAGATCTATTTGAAAGAAACGATATAACAATATTTACTAACAGAGGATCAAGTTTAAAGTTAACCAGTAGTGAACGAAGTAGGGTGGTGTGGCCAACCAGGTCAAAAGCATTTTGGAAATCAACTAAGACAAGGTTCAGCCAGACATTTGGTTTATCAAGGTTACTTACGATGGTATGCATTAAGTGCACAAGGTAATGGGTGGTGGAAGCTTCCACTTCTAACGGTAGGAAATTCAGTGCAAATTACTATAAGACTTATGAATGGATTGAATGCTCAAAAAACTTGAATTCCGTGATTTGTTTTTCATGCCGCTATTTTTCTATGGGGACTTCAAGGGCTGGAGAAACTGCTGGAAAAAGGGCATTCATTGAGTCAGGATTTTGCAAGTGGAAAGAAAGTTCTGCTCTATTAAAGCAACATGATGGATCTGAAAGACACAGGTATTGAATTTCAGCATGGACGGAATTTAAGACAAATAGTACTGATACCTCGAGATCTATAGCGAATGCCTTAATTCAATCCAGATCTCAAGAGGTTCAGGAAAACAGAGATTATTTGAAGTACATTTTTCGCGCTATTTGCTTTCTTGGCCGCCAGGGTCTTGCTTTGAGAGGTCGTAACGAATCAGAAACATCTGTAAACGGTGGTAATTTGGTTGAATTGATGGAGGAAATTTCTAAAGACAACGAAAAGCTGAAGCCCAGTTACAGCGCTGATATGGTCACTATTGCAGTCATCGGTACCAAAATGACGCGGATATATTGATAGATAATGCTTTGCGCCAAGACATTATTTCAGAATTAAAATCAGCTAATTACTTAGCTATTCTTGTCGACGAGACAAAAGATGCTTCTAGAAAAGAACAATTAGCGATCCTACTCAGGTACATATCAAATGAAAAAGTAGTGGAGTGACCAATCGGCTGCTATCACATGCACAAATTAGACGCCGAGAGCTTGTACACCTCGATTTGTGAAACTATAGAAAAGTATGTTGTAGATTTGATGTGATGTATTGCCCAGTGTTTTAACGGCGCATCCGTTATGAGTGGGGAATTGTATGGAGTTCAAGCAAATTTTAGGGAGAAGGTACCTCGTGCAGTTCATGTACACTGTTACGCTCACAGATTAAACTTGAATTTGACAGACTGGCAAAAAAATATCAGCGAACTTTCAGGATTTTTCTCTGTGGTGCAAAGACTCTGTGGTACGCATTTATATCATGCAGCAATACTCGAGACGGGCTATTTGTGGAATCATAGCCTATTAGCGGGCAAAAAGTCTTGGAGCTTAAGAGGACCGCCCAGACTCATTGGTTTTACGCAGTCCGCTCTATTTCGAATATGAAGGTAAGATTTGATTGTATTGTTGCTGTGCCTGCCACAGTCTCTGATAGTTCCAACGGCGAGGCAGCGTGTGAGGTGAAAGGACTACTGGACTAAATAAGCCATCAGACAAATATAGAAAAAGTGTGGCGGGCAGGGGGGTGGGGAGTAGGACCTATCTATAATATTTTTCTATGTAGCATAAAATATTAAATTCTCACGCCTACCGCACAGAGGTGGAAAAAGCAAGGCGGGTCAGGAGCCCCACCAGTAAATTTCTTTGAGAAGGGAGGGGTGGCCGATGCTACTAAGAACTTTGTTTTCAGGGATTTTAAATGCAATATTTCTCTTTTCTGTTTATACAGTGTATTTACCAATCATTGAATCCTATATTTGAGGTTATGACGGCTTCAGACACATAGAAGATGAAAAGTCTAAAAGAATTTCCATTCGTATGCGCAATAATACCCCTCTTTTGCAGAATTTACCATAAATTCTGTAGCAGAAATATGAATAAGGACTTATTGGCCAAAAATACTATTTGTGCGAATTTTTACAGCATATTAAAATTTTGTCCAAAATCTAAATTGCAATCCAACATTTCAATTCTTAAGCAGAAAAATTAAAAAAGGAGGGCGTTACTAATCCATTTAAATCATCGATATATCCATTTTAAAAACAACAAAACAAACGTTTAAGGGGCCGAACCCCACATCATATTTTGGTTTCCTGGGCATGATTTGGAGAACAATCAGAAGTAGTATTTTATTAAACTAGTTTTTCAACTGAAAGTAGGGAACGGCCTTAAAACCTAAAAGGCACATAAATAATTTTTTATATAAAGGGGCTGTCTTCTTTTTAACTCTTTGCTCTTTATTCTGAAATTTGACTTTTCGTCCAAATTTTTGACAGTTCCATTGAATTGGAAAGAGAAGTTTTTTCGAAGCACTTAAAACCTTTAGCTTAATGAGCAAGGAGTTTAGAAGGGGGCAGTTCCCCTTATATACAGAATAATTTCAGTTCATTCTAAGTTTTAAAGTTGCTCCCGACATTTAATTGTTTTTTTTATTTTTTTAATCATATTTCTGTTCGTCAAAAAAGATCAGTATGGCAATGCTCTCGGTCTGGTTTTTGATGGGTTGCTAAGCTTAGAGAAAAACATTTTTTGGAAGGTAATGACAAAAGTATGTCAAGTAAAGTAAAATATATATATAATGGAAAAAGTAAAGTAAATGCAAAAATACACAAAACATTAGTCTACTTATGAAAGATAAAATAGGAACTCCTAGCATTCAATTCTATTAAGCACCGAAGTGTTGAATGGACATTATTTAACAATATCAACATTTTTAAACTTGCTTGTCAAACACCGATATATTTTAAGCTTTCAGACTCTGTAATTATAAAAAGTAAAGTGTTTTCAACATAGTCGGTTCAAAGTAAAGGATTCAAACTAATATTGAGAAAATCAAATAAGAATTTCAGTGTTTGGTGTTATTGAGAAATGCTGCAATCGTTGAACATTACTGAGTAATATTGATTATCATTTTCATTTAATTAACTGGGGCATTAGAGTCACTCCTGGTAAAAAAAAAGGAATAAAGAAACGCAAAAACATACATACAATCTAGGAGACAATTCAACATAAAACATTTATTATCATATTGCTTTCAGATATCGGCTAAACGGTATTCGGGCTTGCTCAGTTTGACGGCATATTTTCATCCCCCTTAATATTATCCCCTGTTAAGTTGTTTTCCTTCTTTTTCTATAATTATACGAACTTTCTTGTGCACTAATAACTTGGGATGTTTGCTTAAACTCGAAACAAATACATATTTGGAATAAAAAGCTAGTTCTTTGATTTAATGCTATCAATATTTAGGTTCTTGTGCTTTCGTTATTGATAAGGATCGCTATTTACCTACTAGTCATCACTACGAAGAATTAATTATTATTTTTTTTTTTACTTCAACCAAGTTATATAGAATAAAATAATTGTCGAAAACCGGAAAAGGGTCATTCCATCACAAATTAGAACTCATATTGCTCCTATTTAGGGCTAACACCCACTGGCGGGCAGCCGACCATGGGCCAACACACAATTTTCCATGGTTTTCCTACTCCTCTCTCTTTCCTTTGGTTTCCTCAAAATTACTTTAAAGTCTCCGGTTTCCAGGGGGTCAAAGGGTCCACCCCTCTGCAGGCACCCATGGCAATATATACTAGTTTTTATTACATGTGTATAATAATTGCAATTAAAAAGGATATATCCGATTTTTTCAATGGAATTTTTAAAATTTCCAGCCGTCGGAGCCTAACAGAAAGCATGCTATCCACGGTTGGGTGGGATGATGTCGTAAAGAAAGACTTAAGAGAAATGGGAACTTCTTGAGAGGGTGTAAAGAGGGAGGCTTTGAAAAGATTAGGATGGAGGTGGAGTATGCATAGCTGTGTTGGCCCCAGATGGCTTGGTGCTGCGGTGAGCAGTTAATAGTAGTAGTAGTAACGGTACTTGTGTCTTAAAGCCACCACACTCAAGTTCTCTTGAGATTCTGTATCGCGAACATGAGACAATAACCGGTTTTCATGATCTTTATACCAGACAATATTAGTTTCAGCTCGGTGGGAAACCACATTTTAGCTCTATTATCAAATATTCCATCCAACTGGAAAGACATGTTTTCAAGCAGAAAACTTTGCAAGTTTTGTTATATCATGAAAGAATATCCAAATCTCTATACCCCTTTTCTTTTTATAGACAAAGCATTACTTCAAGAACTCAGAACCCTCAAAGCTGATTGTGAGAAGTCTAAGGAGTTCCTTGAAGAGGAGTATAAAACAGTGAGTTTAAATTTGTAGTAAAGAGAGGTTATACTTGTTGTAAAAGCTCTCATCAGTGTTTTATGTTTTAGGATCATTTTTTTTTTATAACAAAAATTAAAATGCTTAAACTATTTCAAGATTCTTTTTAACTGTGAAAATCTATTCAAGTATCCTCCTTTAAGTTACTTTTTTTGTTTGGATTTTGTGCATGTCTGTGTACCGAAGCTTTCTCTTTTTTTTGCTGTTGCAAAGCTGTGATTTTTGGATCGTTTGCATGCCTTTGCACCGATGGCTTCTCTTTTTTTGCTGTTGTAAAGCTGATATTTTTGAATTGTTTGCATCTGTGCACCAATGGCTTCTTTTTTTTCATTATTTATACCATTCAAGGAGAATACATGTTTACTTGTTTACATATTCTATGTTCTCTATATGATGATCCGCATAATGATAGAAACAAAAATTATGTTAGACGCACGTCCAAGGGCTTAACCAAGTAAGATTAAAGGTTTTTTTTTCATAGACTACAGTTTATTAGCTGTGCTCTGACGGAATGTGAAGAAATATATTATTTGGAGTCTTCTTTATTTTATTTTTTTAAGTTCTGGATCGTTTTGGTAAGAAATTAAAACACATTTCCAAATAACGATAGAATTTTACTTTAACAATTAGTAATAACAAATAAATTTTTATAATTTTTGTAAACAACAGATTTTTCAAATTAATTTGGCTCATTTGCTCGGAGCAAATGCTTGTCTTTCACTTCTAGGCCTCAATATACAATTGATATACTCTCACTTTAAGTCTTTGAACTTTTTGCACAATTGCCATAATATAGTATATTTCCAAGGTATCGGGTCATATTATGACCTGCATCAAATAGCTTGAACCTTTGGCTCTATAGTACCATTGAACTGGTCTTGGAGAATTAGGCTGTTTACATAGATTGTGTCATATAAATGTGATGTCAAAAAAAATTTAGTGTTATTATAATATCTGTTTTAGATACAAATTTCTAGAACGTTCTAAAAACTGTAGAACGATGTCTGATCAATCTGTTTACTTCATTTCAGCTTGGAAGAATTGCTGTCACCTATATAGATAAATATGAAAAGCTGGAAATCAAAGGTAGTTCTAATGGTGAGCTTTTTGTTTTGATTTTATCTATTTTTAGGAGTTATGGGTTATTACATTTCTTAACATTGGATATGATTGTCTCTTACTAGGTTGCTAGCTACTGCTGCAACCCGGATCAATTTCCTTTAAAACGAGCCATTGAACACCGCTCTACGATTTTCCAGTGCCAAGCTATCTGTGAAAAAGAAAAAGAAAGAAAAAAAAGATGCCGTTTAGGCAGAATGCTGTAGTATCTGCCACTTTCTTGATTTTCAAGTCAATATATTTTCCTTGCTGTTCAAGCAAAGGGACAGAAAGTTTCCTATATAGGGGTTTTGGACAAGGCGGTTCTTATAGTGTCCTTTTTGTTTTGATCCAACTCTATTTTTAGGAGTCATGGGTTATTATATTTCTTAACATTGTACATTAAGGAACGAACTGTAGCCCCTTTTAACAGAAGCAATAAAAGGAATCATTAAATGCATGATTATTTTATTTATATTCCTTAAGAAATCATCATAAGTAAAAATTTTCCATACTGGAAATTGAACTCGAGCCGACTGGATGAGAGCCAGCTATGCCAACCACTAGACGATGTAGGATATATTAAAGTATCTTATTAATGAAGTTTATGTTTAAGAATATCAAACAGTTCGTGGTACCGAACTGTAATTAAGATGTAATAAGGAACGAACTCTTACCTATACTAACCTGTATAGGCAACTTAATTATAGTATAGGCTTGAACAGTTATATTTAAAGGCAATATATTAAAAATTCCCTCCAACATGGAATCGAACCCCAGTCACCTGAGTGACAAGCGTGTTATCATTTAAGATCGATCATTATCACAAAGTGATTTGAACTCAAATGACAAGGCCGTGTCCACAGGACCGTGGTAACTTCTAATATAAATATACCATTTAGTTTATCGTGTCTAAGATGTAATAAAAATGTGTGAAAATTATCCGATACGATTTTGGAGCAATTAACTTTTTCTTCTCTTCTATTATTTTATAGAATAAACTATATAAGAAACATATTTATTCTTTTTAGAAATGTCTAGTAAAGAACAAATTGATCAAATTGACATTTGACAAATTGACAAATTGAATAATTAGTTTTGCTTATCTGTTTTAACAGTTCAGCATGGACGAACATTGAAGAAGAAGCAATGGAAAGGCTGGCATCAGAATTATGATATTGTGCAAATACTTCAAAAAAAAAAAATGAAAGTAAGGCCATTTTTCGTTCTAATATCTCTAATCTGTATTCCTCTACTGCTCTTTCTCCCCTTCTCTAACCGTAAAAGAATAAAGCTTGTTGCGTCATTTCAGTAATTTTTGTGGTTGTCCTCCAATCTCTCTTGAACATTCCCTTAAGATACCTTGGAAGTTTCAGCCTAATACCCTCAGCCCTTCTTTATATATTGTTGATATTCCCTTTTCACAACCAGCAAGGACAAAGTGTATTTTCATTGGATTTGGCGTCTCTCAACATTTCCTTAAAATTTCATCGTAATAGCCTGCCTTAAGCTTTTTTGGAGGTTCAGGATAAAATATGCCATCTTTCCTTGATAAAAGACCTTATACGTTAACAATGGGCAACTTGCATAATTTGAAGCCTTTACCCCTAGGGGCTAGGGGGTTGTCAATCCCGGAGGCATAGTTATTTGAACTTTTGACTATTTTGAACAAAATGGCTGTCTCAAAATTTTGATTGGATCAATCTGGGGAAAAAGGGTATGTGTGTGTTTGTTGGGGAATAAAAATTAAATTTTAAAATATTATCTATTTTTTTTACGAAAAACTGGCTGTAACTTTCATATGTTTTACAGGTTTAGTGCCTTATCCGGGTTGCAGTGGTAGCTAGTAACCTAGTAAGAGACGATCACGTCCAGTGTTAAGAAATATAAAAGCCCATAACACCTAAAAAAAAGAGTCAGGTCAAAACAAAAAGTACACCATTAGAAAGTGGCAGCTACTACAGTATTCTGCCTAAACGGCATCTTTTTTCTTTTTTTTTCTTCCACAGATAGCTTGGCACTGGAATATTGTAGAGAGTTGTTCAATAGCTCATTTTAAAGGAAATTAAATGGGGTTGCAACCTTTTGTAATTAAAACAAATAATTTTTAAAATAGAATCAATTTTTTACGTAAAACAGCATATTTCATGTTAAAGATTGATCAATGATGTCATAATCTTGTTACAGTAAAGAACAAACTTCCAGCCCATAGTGACTAAAATAAGATTATAATTTTATGTTAAAGGTTGATCAATGATGTCATAGTCGTAGGTTGTAGCCAGGTCGTCTCTTACTATTCAAATTAAGAAAAAGCCATACGCTTTTCCTGTTTGTAATACAGTAAGGATTTCAGTAAAGGTACGACAATAATAATCCTCAATGACAGAAATGACGACAGCAGCAATGAAAATGATGATGACGGTGTAGCTAATTCAGGAATGATAACTATTATCTCGAGCAGTCTTAGTAGTAAAATATCATTTCGAAAACAAATTTATCGTAAGTTCGGAAAATAGCCTTAAACTTCTCGTAAATGGCGTCAGATCGAAACAAAGAAAAACGCCATTGGAATGGCCTCTTGCCTAAAACCTTGTACAGGAATCCTATGTCCTTGGCTTGAACAACAAGGAAAATCACTTTTGCCTAGGTAGTACTGATGTGTTCTCTTTTTCTTCTTCTTTTCCTTCTATACTGCAAGTGGGGCCCTGGAAAATCAGAGAAAACTCCTTCTAGTACCTTTTGTAACTAACAAAACACAATCTTAAACATATAATTTTGGTCAAAAGCTATATCTTTATATAAAAGACGGTATAACACATGTAGCAATTGAAAAGACATGATATAAAACATGTATCTTTTGAAAACTACTTTTCTGCGGTATGATGTCATATTCGAGTGATTCCGCTACCGGAATTCTTTTGGTTTGTTGTTTGCTAGATTCCAACGAGGATAAGCCGAATATTTTTTTTTTATTGTGTGATATACAAATAAAATAAAAAATATGTTCACTGCGTACAAAACGTAAAAAAACGAAACGTGATACATAGCTACCAAAAATTAACACGTTTAAAGAAACACTTGTTAGTGGGATAATATATACGAAGTGTGAAACTTTCGAATGAGGAACAATTTTTGGCGAAGGATTCTCTTGCCATAAATTAACTACTAACGATAAAAGATTTTATTATTAAACGCCTTACGCGGTTATGTCGATCAGAGTCAGTTCTTGTTATATTAAAAGGTAAGGAACATATAAAATATATATGTTTATATGTTTATCACTGAACATATAAAAATCACAGCCATTGGCATAAAATTTTGATTGGATGTGTTTGGGGAAAAGGTGGGCGTGAAAGGGGGGGTTAGTTGCCCTCCAATCACTTTCGATTATTAAAAAGTATTGAATTTCCAATTGAATGAGCCCTTTTTCAAGTTTCTAAGACAAAGTTTTCAATAAAAGCCTTATATGCCCCTAGGGCATAACTTGTAATCCTTACCCTTAGGGCTGTGGGGGAGTATTATCCTCTTAGATATAATTTCCGGACCTTTCAACTACTTTGAACAAAAAGGCTATCTCAAAATTTTGATTGGATTTGTTTGGATAAATGGTGGGCGTGGAAGGGGTGTTAGTTGCCATCCAATCACTTTCGACTATTAAAAAGGGCACTAGCCATTTCAGTTTCCAATCAGATGAGCCCTTTTTTAAGTTTTTACGACAACGCTTTCTATGAAAACCTTATTTGCCCCCTGGGCATAATTTATAACCTTTGCCCTTAGGTCTCTTCGGGGGGTGGTCATCCTCAAAGACCTAGTTTCCAGAACTTTCAACAACGTTGAACGAAATGGCTATCTCAAAACTTTGATTGGATGTATGTGGGGAAAAGGTGGGCGTGAGAGGGGGACTAGTTGCCCTCCAATCACTTTCGACTATTAAAAAGGGCACTAGCCCTTTTTTCCAATCGAACGAGCCTTTTTGAAGTTTCTGCGACAACGCTTTTTATAAAAAAAACTTATATACCCCAGGGCATAACTTACAACCCTTGCCCTGAGGACTGTGGGGGAGTGTCCTCCTCAAAAATGTAATTTCTATCTGGAAATTAACGACGCTGAAAAAAATGGCTATCACAAAATTTTGATTGGATATGTTTGGGGAAATGGTGGGTGTGGAAGGGGTGTTAGCTGCCTTCCAATCACTTTTGACTATTGAAGGGGGCACTAGCCATTCCAATTTCCGATCGAATGAGCCCTTTTTGAAGTTTCTACGACAACTCCTTCGATACGAAGTGTCCCGGTATGGAAAAAAAAAATATAAATACTACATTGTGCCAACATCGTTCTTTACTTAGGCACCGCGATTGCGCTGCCTATGATATACCAAATTAAAATAAAAATATAATACTTCAGAAAAAACTTGGACTATATATTTGCCCATTAGGGGGGTGGGGGTAAAGTATAGCTGGTCTGCATGCCTTGTGTATTAGGTACAATTATTCTGCATATTATGTAGTAAGGATTGTTTTCTAACTTCTCACTGTCCAAATACGTACTTCCCCCCCCCCCCCCCCCCCTAAATGGCCAAATATATAGCCCAAATTATACATTTATTGTCACTTCTCTTTGTCTTTTCTCGCGCTGCTCTGGAAGAAACTAACAAAAAAAAAAACAGTTCTATAATGAGTCATTGAATGAACAACATTAGGTAGGGCGTATATCATACAAGTAACTCTTTTGTTTTTGTTACAGAATCGGAAACCTTTTGAAGATTATGAAGATGAAGATATTCAATAGACGCGAAGAATTCAATGCTCTTTGTTGTGTGTTTTAGGTTCCATTCCTTCATTCATAGTAATTTCACATGATTTCAAATTCGGAATTCTATATGAGTTAATTTTTGCTTGTTCTAAATTTCAAAATTGCTCTATTTTCCATGCGAAAATATTTTCTTTTATTTTGGAACATTTATTTCTTGTAAATATAGATGGCGGGTTTGCAGCAAACAATAGGAAATAATTTCTTCGTTCGAATACTGCGAACTGGTTTACACTCAGAAGTACGGTTTACCATCTGGTAAAAAAGAAAGAAAAAAAATCTTATAAAGTTGCTTATACTACTTCCGTGGTTTGTTTGTGGAGTAGCAATTGTATATACTGGTTTTAGTTTTTTCTCCAGTTATTCTTTTATGATTTCAGATTTCTACTTTTTCTTCAATTCATTCATGGTTTAAATTCAGTCTTTCTTAGCGCTGAGGACACCGACAGGCGAAATATTTGTGTGATTGTTCTTCTTTTTCTAACTACTGGTCATACTACTACTACTGCAAAAACTCTGCAGCACTAAGCCACTTGAAACCAACACAGCTACGAACACTTCTCCTCCATCCCAGTCTAATTGAAGTCTAACCCTTGTTTCTCCGATCCGTTGATCTTGAAGATTTAATCTGAATAGAGATTTGCACCCCCTCTTTTCCCTTCTTTTCTTAACTTTCTTCTTTCTTCTTTGTCAACTTTCTTCTGCTAATAGTAATTCTGCAACTTTCTTCTGCTTTCAACTTGTAAGTTTTTTTTCTGTTTTTGGAGTCCACAAACAAAAAGCAGATTCTTCCGATGCACATAATGACTTGCTTTTTTAGAGTTCAAGTTACTATTGACAAGGGATGGTATTTATTTACTGTTTATTATTTTTGGACGGTTTTATTCGCTTATTCATTTCAGTGAGCTTGTAAATGAACAAAACTATCACAATTTCCAATCCCAAGCTCAAAGCAATGAATCTGCATATTCTCCTGCCAGGAAGGTGTGCTGTAAAGAGGGCGTTTGGGCCCGCCCCATCATGAAAATATAAGATCTTTATGTTTGTTGAATATATGCTGCTTTTTCGCATGATTCACCTGCTTTTTATGCTCCTCTAACAAGTCACTCTTGGAATACATTCTTTTGTATATTCCTGTCTCGTGTAATATATTGTTTCAAATTACTTCAAATTATAGCTGCTAGGAAAAATTATCAGGCTAATCTCCATGTCCTACTACCGATTTTCTCTAGTTTACATTCAACTAATAATCTCGCATGAAACAATGGCCTAGGAATAGCATTTGGCTGAGGCTCAGGATTCTTGACTCCACCCCTTAACGACTCAAATATTCATAAAATGCGTCTTGGAGAGGGAAAAAAATATGAAAGTGGGCGATAGAGTTGAGAAAATGGACCAGAACGAGTCTAAAACCCCCCTACTCCCTTTAAGAGAATTAATGGGTATTGTTGTTAGTATGTTTGTGAGATAACATGTGGTTCTTTATCCCAATACGCAGAAAAAGCAATAAAAAAATTGCATTAGCTCCTAGATAAACTTGAATAGGAGTTGCATATCCTGCTGGCAAAGAAGCTACTTAGATAGAACGTTTCTTGTTTCTAATTCTACTGAGAGTATAATGACATCCTGTTTTATGGTTTTCTTAAGAGCTTTTGGAACTCAGATTACGCTCATTTCTTTTCAACGGTTTAACAGGTGTGAAAATGTTTTTTTTGCAAATCAGATTTTGAAATTGACCAAAATGGTACAGTTAGCCTTTTTTCAAGGACTTGGAGCGATAAATTGCAATGTAATTTTAGTACACTTAACTCAGCTGAATTTTTTCATTTCATCCTGAGAAATAAATTCAGTGTCACTTTTATGCTTAAAGTTCATAAGAGACATTTTATGACTTTACTGGAAACCATAAAAATGTCGGTTAATAATTTTTTCAATCGAATCTTGAAATTCCCGGCACTTGTCGGTTATTGGAAACACATTCAAGAATTACGCTTAGGCTACATATCAGAAAACTGGTTTGATAGCTGCAAAAACAAGTGACAGATGATACAATGCATTGGATCTAGGCAGAATGCATTGGGCCTGTATAAATTGGCCTATATATTTGTACATTAGGGGGGGAGGGGGTTAGGTTAGGTTGGGTTAGGTTTCCATGATTTTGTTTCTAAAGTATTATTTTATCATCATGTTTTGTTATATTTCATTACTTCACTTCTTGGGTGTGTTTTTTAACACAGCATATAGATTATAGGCAGTATGATCTTTCCCTATCTCACCCATTATAAAAACCCGGACCAAGGTGCGAGTGCTCCAGAGAACGTATAAACATAAGTGATATTAGATCTTTTTGCGGGTAGACAAGTCAGATTTCTGTTGAACTCGAAACTTGGCTTCAACGTCGGAACACTAAATTTTGAAGAAACTAATTTTAAATTAATTTATTCCAATCAGGCACGTACGCAGGAGTTTGTTTCGGGGGGGGGGGCAAATCCTTCAAATCCCTTATTCTGTGAGAGAAATCAGAAAATTATGGGAAAATAAAAAATAATAGTGAGATTTCTGGGGGGGGGGGGGCCCCGGAGGCCCCCCCCCCTGCGTACGTCCCTGATTCCAATACATATATGAAAATCGGTAATTAGTAGTGCAATGTTATTATTAGATGTTTTTAGGAATCAAAAGTAGGTTTCGAAGTCTCAAGTTGGTTCCAAAGGCATTTTGAGAAAGTTTCTGCCAAAATACGTGTTCCAGGGTAATTGGACCGCTGATGGCAGATCAAATGAGAGGAGCATTTTGTACGCGCTAATGCAAGAATAAGTAGGAGGAGCTGTTTGTTCGCACCGAGAATGGAGAGCCAGAAATTATCTGCGGTAAACTTATTGCTGTATCTTTATGCTGTGGTTTCCAATAACCGACAAGTACCAAATTCCCTAATATGATCCATTTAGCTGATAACACTCCATTCATGCATGTAAGCTGGAATTTACTGGTGTTGGGGGGGGGGGCAAAAAAAGGTATTTTATACGAAAAACACAGGAAATTATTGGGGAGAGTCGTAAACAATTCGAGGTTTCAAGAGGCAGGGCTTCAATGCTCCCGTTTCTTTGCGCATGTCTTACTACATTTCTGCAAAAATATGAAATGGCGGACATAAATTGACATTAAAAGTTTTTGTGACCCAACATCTATTCAATATTTCAGGAGTAGCTCATTATATACAAATCAATAAATTAGGCTAGATATTAGTTTTACATTAGTTTTGCAAGCTAATGTTGAATTTAATCAATATATTAAGCTAGACATTAATCTTACATTAGTTTTACAATCTAATGTTGAAGTGAATCAATAAATTAGGCCGGATATTAGTTGGCCGCCCCTGCCCCGCCTTGCCAAAGGGATGGTAAAGCTTTCATTGCAGCCCAAAGCGATTGTCAGACTACTCCCTTACCAGTTTTAACCAGTGTTGCCAATTGTCAGACTGATTTTCTGCTAGGAACTAAAGATGCCAGTACCCAGACGGATTTTGAATCTAATTGTGAGCCTTCTAATGATGCCTCCTGCCAGACGGAAAATTTTCCTTGTGACAATTGTGATTCCAACCCCCAATGTTACCCTTCCCTCCCCTCTCTTTTAGTGCTGAAAAAAAAAAACTCGAGGTCATTACTAACGAAATTTAAACTTTCATTGATCTTAGGGGATATAATTAAGAACACACTTAACTCTGTGAATACAAATAAAAGAAAAAAAACACCAATTTGAAACCAACTGCAATTCAATCCACAAACCAGTGTTGCCACTCCACCGGTACCGCTCCGTGGCGCCGGCCTTTTCAAAAAGTGGCATTTCCACGGCATCCTTGAACCAAAATACGGTAAAAACTGCGGCATACCCGAAATTCTCGGAAAAGCTCTGTGTTGTATTTTTGAGAGAGAAATGGTGAAAAATATCGCTTTAATATGAATGTTGATTCAGTGTCAAGTAAAGTGTGGTGAAGATCTGTCATAAATTTGAGAAGACACGTGCTGTCTATCCTTCTTTTCAGCGGTGAAAGGTAAGCATGGTCAGCTCAGTCCGTGAACACACATTTAACGTTCATCGTTTTCGTCAAGCACGCAACAGAAGTAAAAGTGCAAAGGTACCACAGCAGGGAAAGTCCACGGTGGGAAAACCGCATAAATGTGAAGTGAATAGTGAAGAAATTAAAAGCGATTTTCTCGTTGGGCCTTCGAGCCTATCCAATAGAATAATTGATGGGTAACTAGATTCTCGTATCTCAACCTTTTTCGATTAATGTTTAATGAAAATCAATATCAAAAGCTTCAAGAAGGAACATTCAGATGAATAATATAAGACAAACAGACGAGATTAATCGGAATCGGACTAATCACATGTGTCACAAACAATATCTTTGGCCAAACCATACACAATGCTTTGGTTCAAAACGTTACAGTCACGAGAAGAGGCACTAGCCTTCACTTCGAGTACACGCTTGACTAGTCCGGGTTCTAGCTCTAGCACTCACTTGCCCGAGTCAAGCCCTCCTTTAGAATTGCGCTTAAGGCCAAACTTGGTTTTCAGTGTTGCCGAAAGAGTCACTTCACTCAGTCGGTTTCGCTTATCAGCTTTCACTTCCTTGAGCAAACTGAAGAGACGCTCGGCAATAACATTTGAGAAAGGGAGTGAGAAAAAGTACTGAACCATTTTCCCGACATTTGGGAACATCTGACTACCATTTGGTGACTTCGTTTGCAAGATGTGGCGCCAGTAAAAGACAATGTCCATGCCATCTACGTCAGGGAGATCAACAGTACTAGGTAGGGCCACACTCGGTATAGACCGCCATTCCTGCTCTAGCTTTGCTTTATTCCAAAGCGCAGAATCGTAGTAGTCGAAGAACTGACGAAGACTAGGAACTTTCAGTTCATAACTAGAGCTTGGGGTAAGCAAGTGTACCAGGTCGTAGATCTTTTCAGAGAATGGAAAACGGTCAAGAATTTGTTGAACAGCTTCGACGTAGAAATCCCTCGCGGAGCGACGAATTCGGAGACTTTCCGCTACAAAACGGCCACTGGTAACTTCTCTCGTTTCGAGCAACACAAGGAAATCGTACGCTTTGTAGCCGATATAGACAATTTAGTCGGGAAGATAGTTCACTTCGTCATGCGGATTGATGTCAAAAGGGTTGACTGTTCTAATACATGAAGTCTTCATAAAGTTCATGGCTAATGTACGAAGAAGTTTTTCCACCTGGGTTTTCATGTGGTGAAATAGGGGTTTTTCAGACTGGAAGATGGTGTTGAACTCATTCAGCTCTCCCAACACGTATTTGACAAAAAACATCATAACCCTCGAGTATGGGTTGTTTAGTGTCATTGTTACAAGATCATTAGCATGCGAGAGATCATCAAGTACCAACGAGTCCCAGTACAACGTAAGAGTATCCCACTGTTCGAGAATACGGTGTGCACAGTTTTGAACCGACAACCAGCGTGTTGGAGGCAAAGCAAGGAATCTTGTACTGTTCTACTTGAGTAAAAACTTGAAGCTCTTTCCTATATACATGTCGGCGTTTTGCTATATGCCTGAAGTGATTGCACACAGTCTGACACAGATCTTCGAAGCTGTTGGATAGTTTTTTGCAAGCATTACTTGCAACAAGGGCACACAGATGGCAGCTACATTTCACAACTGTAACCCAGGGAAATTTTCCTTCAACTAGTGTTTTGACTGAGTGGTTTATCCCCATCATAGCATTCGTTGTGTCAGAGCAGAATCCGACCCAGTTTTGTAGAAGAACACCCGCCTTCTTGACATCATCCATCACCTTCACTAACTGATTGAATAGACTAGACGCTGATACGTCGCTGCATTCGACAAGAGCGAGCAAATCTATCTGCACATTCATTGCTTCGTCACAAAAGCTGACACAAACAGCAAGTTGTTTGGCTACAGAGGAATCTATGGTCTCGTCAATTACTACGGAGAAAAGATTCGTTTTCAGCTTTTCAAGAAGCTTTTCATGAAAATGAGGGGCCAACGCTTGTCGAGCAATATTATTTGCTTTAGTTCTACCAAGAGTGGCCTGGCTTAGATGATCTTGGCCTGGCATACTTTTCACAAGTTTCATCACGTCTTCAGAAAGCGAATAGTGTAGATCGTGCTCAACGAGAAATGTCACTAGCTTCGCTTCAACAGTGGCCACTCTTTCGATTTTTGAATCACCAGAAAAATGAAGACTCAATGGCATGGTCTTAGAAGACTAAGCTATCACGCTTTTTTATTTTCTTCGTGAGCTTTGGTCTGCTTGTGCCTTTTTGCGCAGTGTTTCCCTTTTTTACAAACGAAATTCTTTTTGCAGTAAAGACAGTGAGCTAAATAAAGACAGTGAGCCCAAGCACGATAACTGTCGAAGGGAATGAGTAATTTTGATGAAACTCGTTGCAAGGATTCTTTGGGTCAAGGGAAAGGTCAAGTTCGTAGACGGGCTCTATAGCCCTACACTTAGGGGTGGGGATTCAAATTAAGGGACAGACAAAATATTTTTAAATAGCTAATGAGATAGTCGATTATGAGGTAAGAAAACATACTGAACACGGCAATGAAAACCATCTTCTCGCCAGACAAGTTGGTCGCCTGGAATCCGACCAAAACCGGAAAGTTTGTTAAAAGTAAAAGTTTTATTTGAAGTTGATAAGATGTTCGATTTCAAGGTAAGAGGGCATGCTGAAACCCTATATGACAATCGTTTTTTAGCCGGACGTATATTTCGTCTGGAATCCGGCTGAAACCGGATAATTTGTTATACGTATACCGTATTTTTGATTTGAAGTTGACTAGATGTTAGAAATAGGGGTAAAGAGATACGCTAAATTCGCTTCTGAGCTTCAATTTTTCGCCAGACAAGTAGCTCCGGAATTTCGGCGAAACCGGAAAATCGGCAGAAGGCAGGATCGTTTCGATCAGTATCGTCAAAATAGATATGACTTATAGAGGTAAACACACATGCTGAATCCAAATCTGAACTTAGTTTTCTCCGAGGATTAGCCATCTGGCCTTAATCTGTTTCTAGATCTTTAAGAGTAAAAATGTTCAAAGAGTCTGGCGAAGACTGGATCTAGCGAAGACAAAACCCAATGTCTGGATTAAATATTGAATTTTTTGGGATCCCATAGAACCTTTGGTCTTGTTTTTCACTTTCAGAGGCACATTCAGTTATCAGATATTTTGCGTCCAGCCAGCCGCGTCGGAGAGTAGAAAGGCTGGACACAGTCGACAAGCGCTAACAAGGAAATTGCTAATTTCGAAAAAAATAATATTTCTGAGCTGTTTCATCATCGTGATTTTGATGATCTCTTCTAGTGAGAATCGGGCTTTCAAAACTTTCGGTAAGAACTACACCTCTCGTTGATACCATATGATGAATTCGAATTTTGAAATGATTAAGTAACGAACTGGCAACTAGTTAAAATACGCATTTTGGTAAACAGAAAACAGATCATAGAAGCCGCCCACCCCCTAGGATAGGCCAGTACTTTTTGTCTCAATAAACTCTGTCTAACCTGATTACATCCAGGGCCATAACGACTAGGCGGGAGGTGCCCCCCCCCCTAAATATTGTCAGCCAGTCGTTAAAAAGTAGTCAAGTCAAAGTGCAGCGCCACTATTATTCGTAAAAACAGTCAATTTTTTATTTGAAAACAGTAGATTTTCCTTAAAATCACTCGGTTTCTTCTTAAAGTTATTTATTTTTCTTAAAATATGCCGTATTTTTTTGAAGAAAGTCGTGTTTTCTAAATAAAAGTAGTTTTTGTCTGCATAAAAAAGTCGGTAAAAATTACCAGCCAGTCGATAAATACATCCCCCCCCCCCACATTTTGGCTAATAACGATTCTTACTACACCTAGGCTACTGAAATATAGTTACTACTTACCATCCATACCATCAGACAATTCTGTGAAATAAGACAAGTCTGTTTGGTCCTTATTGCTAACTTGAAAACACTTGGGCTGAGCTGACAGAGGTCATGAAGTCATGAGATGAACTTAGAAACTCAAACTTTAAAGTTTCGTCGAACCCGCAAAACCAACTCAACCCCCTTCGAACACACTGTCCTCCGAGGGTACAAACTACCGACCGCCGACGGGTAATTAATTAAAGCCCATAGTCGACTTCCACGAAACAAATCAACCGCGTCTTTTTCATCCAAATTTTATGATAGAAAAGTATTTGCGAAAGATAAGAAACTTTAAATTCGACAAATTTTATATATGGAAACACATGTAATTTAGACAACCGTATCATCGCGTAATCGCGGCTTGCGGCATGGTCCACACTCTATTCGGCATTTTCCTCAGAATCGGGGCGTAATGCCTCGAAATGCGGCATAAGTGGCAACACAGCCACAAGCAACAACTCCCATCACATGAATATTAATGAAGCAAGTGTCAACTCAAATATGAATTTAATCGGTCACATAGTTCCAGAGGCCAGTGACAACCTAAATGAGAACTCAATCAATATTCCAGATCCAGAGGTCAGTGACAATTTAAGTGTGAACTCAGCCAATATTCCAGTTCCAGGGGTCAGTGACAACTTGAGTATTATTAGTAAATCGGTTCCTGAAGCCAAATCAGGGAAGAATTCTATTGCCTGTCGTTTTCACTTGGCCAACAAGTGTATAAATAAGAGTGATTGTACCTTTGTTCACCCTTGTATGTCTTTTTTAACTACTGGTCCCTGTACCGACAATTATTGCTCCCTTTCCCATTCCAAACCCTGCCATAAATTTCAAAGTGGGCTTTGTTTTGAAACTAAGTGCATGTTATTACATTTGAAAAACAGGGATTATCGTGCTATAGGCGCAGTAAAATTTTTAATAGTAAAATAGTTACAAGTTCTCAATTAACCCAAAAGCGGAGCCCCCTTCATTCAATTAATAAAATTAGCTCACCAGCGCATACTCTTCCTTTTTTTTTATCCCAAATCCACCCTGCTCACTCAAAAAACTTCCACCTTTACCACCCAGAAAAAAAACTCCATATTCCCAGCAAAATCCCTTCCCTCTTAACCCTCCAGTTAACCCCTCCCAAGTTGAACCCCCTGAAAATACCACCGTCTTATTTCCCTCCCATATTTTCCCGCCTTCGACCCATGCGTTTAATCCCTCGTGCCCACCCTACCAGGGTGACTCAGGTCTGAGACCTTTTGCATTTAATAATTGTCTTGTATTAAACCCTAATTGTTCGCACTTCCCGACAACTGAAAACAAGTCGCACCTTCCTCATCATGCTTCGGCTGCATCCTCACCCTTCCCTCCACCTCCAAATCCCCAAGGTAAATCCTTCTCTTACCCTAATTCTCCGCAGCATCATAATATTAAATTGAAACCCCACCCAGGAAATTCTCAAACACACCAAGCATCCCTGTCGAAATTCCCCAATCGGTTTGTTTTTCCCAAACTTTTAGTTACTAATGCCGAAAGTCTTAGTTTTGAAAAGCTTACTGAACTCGAGGTGCTTTAAGAATCAAATCTAATCGATATTATAGCTGTTACGGAAGTACAGTCCCACGACCCAGGGTCTCTGCGTCTGACAAATTATTCAGAGTTTATTAAAATCCGTCCGTCAGACCACCCACTTGGAAAAAAAGGTGGCGGTGTTTTGTTCTTTTCTAAGAGTAAACTTTACCCAAAGGTTATTCGAGTCCCTAGTTTATCCGAGTACGATGAAATCCTCTGGCTAAGTATTAGACCAAAAGTTCTCCCTTGTCCATTTAATATTATTGAAATAGCCGTTTTCTATTACTCCCCAAATCAAAATATCGAGTCAAAACGTAAATTCATCCAGCAGTTGCAGACAAGTGTTGATTTTGCTATTTATAAATATCACACTGCTGGTCTTTTTTATTGGGCGATGAAAACGACATAAAATTGTTTTCTTTTTACTCCTCAATAAAATTAAAGTAGTTTTTAAAAATACCAACGACTCGGGGAAATACCTCTCTTGATGTTATTTTAACTAACATGTATAATTTTTACAACCCTCCCTCAGCTCTGCCTCCATTAGGTGGGAGTTATCATCTTTCGATTCTTTTATCCCCCTCCTCAAATTTTAATCATTCATTCTCAATAACTTATGGTAGTTATCACCCTCTTCAAAATTCTGGTCTTCTTTCTTTTGGTATGTGGCTGAATACTGAAGATTGGTCCGATGTTTATAGTTTAAAAAATTTTGATGAGAAAATGGCTTTGTTCCACAAAAAGCTAATTGACAAATATCAAATTTGCTTCCCGGAAAAAAAAAATAAAAATTGCTCCAGTGACAAACCCTTTATTAACCAAACTATAAAAACACTAATTAGAACCAAATTGAAGCTTTTCAAAAATGGTAAACCAGATGAAGCCAATAAACTAAGAAAATCAATTAAAAGAGAAAGTCGCAAATTGGCACGATCGTACTACAAAAATAAGGTCGAAGTATTGTTTACTAATAAACCAAAAAACTGGTATTCTGAGATTAAAAAGCTGTGTGGCAGGAGGCTTGAACAGCTTAACTTCAATCTACCCGAGTCCCTTGATATTACTGCCAATAATCTCAATAAATTCCTCGCTTCCATTGTCCAGAGTCTTCCACCACTGACCGACCAATTACCATCAGGAGCCTTTTCCCCTTCTTTACCCACTGTTTCTCCGTCTGAGATAGAAAGAAGAATGCAAAAACTAAGAAAGGCAAGTATTTGTCCTTTGGATATCCCCTTTCCTCTTATTAGTGCCTTCGGTGATTTCTTGTCTAAGCCCTTGTCTTTCCTGTTTAACAAGATTACCGAGTCTGGGCAAATTCCTACAATTTGGAAACAGGGTTTCATAACCCCTTTGAAAAAGAAAAACGGAAAGCCTGGTTTTGAAGGCGTCCGGCCTATTACTCTTACTCCTATTTTTTCGAAACTTTATGAAGGATTACTTGCAGATTGGCTAAAGGAAAAAATCCTACCTCTTACTGACTTGAAACAATTTGGGAACGTAAAATCCACCTCTACTTCCCATTACATCGTTTCACTTATTGATCACATCGGGAAAATCCTTGAAAAGCCTAATTCCTGGCTAAATTTAATTTCCATCGACCTTCAGAAAGCATTCGACCTTGTTAACCACAAAATTTTAATTGATAAACTTGTCAACGAGTTCAATATTGATCCCTTACTGGTGAAATTAGTTGCCTCCTTCTTAACAAATAGATCGCAATTTGTCAAATACCAAAACCGTTATTCAAATCCTCTCCCTGTCCACAACGGCATACCCCAAGGTACTCTCCTAGGTCCCCTTCTTTTTTCAGTAATGATCAACAGCCTCGCAAAGGAATTTCCTGACCGATGGAAATTTGTTGATGACCTAACGGCTGTTGAAACTTGCTTCAGAAATTTAATAAGTGACCCTATGAGTATCCTCAATGAAATTGGAGACGAGGCCTTAGACTTAGACATGACAGTAAACCCCTCTAAGTCCATGATAATGCCCATTTGTTTCCTCAAATGCTCGCCCTATTTTCTTAATCCTATCCCTCCGGAAATTTCTGTGTCATCATTTAAACTACTTGGCGTCACAATTTCTTCAAATTTAAAGTGGGATATCCACGTTAAAGACATCATCCATAGAGCTAATGTGTCTATCGTCCTCCTTAAGCTCCTAAATAAATTCAGCGTCCCCCCTTCCCACTCCTTAAGAATTTACACGTCTTTTGTCCGCCCGCATCTAGAATATGCTTGTCCAGTTTGGCACCCTGGTATCTCTCGCGAAGAATCGGAAAAAATCGAATCAATTCAAAAAAGAGCATTGCGAATAATTTTCAAAGAAGCTAGTCTGAAAACCCTGGAGCAAAGGAGGGTTTCGTTGTGCCTCCGTTTTCCAAAAACTGCCATAACAAACTCTCGGACGGCAAGTATTTTCCCCAAAAGTCACTCCCCATCCAGATTACGGCCGCCTCGAGCTGTTTCTGAGCCCATCCCTGCTTTGACCCCCATTCGCTGCGTTACTTCCAGATACGAAAGAACTTTTATCCCCTTCATTACAGAAAAAATTAATAAAATACCTCAATAGTTTCTTTTTTCCCCTCTTTTTTCTTTATTAGTTGATGGTAATGCCCAGTTCCTTGCAATTATTTGCTTGCCCCCCCCCCCTTTCTTGACCAGTATTCATTGTTTTTACCTCTTTTGTTAATTTACTGTAGTTTAATTGTTGACACTTTCTTACTGTCCCTTTTAATTTAAATGCATTTATGTCTCGCTCTAAGTTTATTTTGACCAGTTTTTACCAGTTTTTTATGCATTTATGTCTCGCTCTAAGTTTAGTTAGACCAATTTTTGTTTTTTTAATTTTTTAATTGACTTTTTACAGTTTTAATTATTGACTTTTAAATGATGTTTATTATGGCTTTCTCTATTTTGCTGCTGTTATCTGCATTTTTAGTGTAACCATTTATATTGTCGACTCCAAAGTCCGAATTCAACCCTTTGTGGGCTTGTGATAGCGATTTTTTTGAAATAAATATCTCATCTCATCTCACGACTTGGCATTCGCACGTGATTCTGACTAATGAATAATTCTTCAGGGCTTGATATGTTTTGACGGGCGTTTTCGGGCTGAAAAACCTCTTCCTAGCTAATTTATCTATTATGGGATGCCTCCCCATAGTAGCATAATATTTGTAGGCATGGATAAATAATGAGTCGGAGGTAATAGGCTTGAGATTGTCTGTGCAGGATTTCGACTCTTGTTGATAGAAGAGCGTCGCCAAGTGCTGAAAACCATGCTGTGACCAAGATCGACCCAGGATTGCATAAAGCCCCCATTCATGGAGGTCCCAGGGACTTCTTGCTTTCCTGTTCTAAGCCAGGTTAGGCACTTCGGTGTAGACCTGAGAAGATATGTGACCCCCGTCCTGCACTGGTATCCTGGATCATTGCTTTTCCTGAGGCGAAAATAATTTCAATTATTTAAAGAACATGAAAATTGGAACTTGGAATGTTACGACGTTAAAGAATTACTATCGTATCAACATTTTGATTGAAAAATTGAGACGATTCGAGCTGGGTTTATTAGGAGTTCTCGAAACTCATATCCCAGGAGTAGAAAGTATGAAATTAGGTGGTATAGAAATTTTTTACTCGGGTAGAAAGGATGGGTTAAAAAGACGAGGAGTAGGGCTCATGATGAACAAGGAACCCGCTAAGTCTTGTTTAGACTGGGAAGGTATTAATAATAGAATACTAATTGCTAATTTTAAGACTAAAAAGTTCAGAGCATCAGTTATAGTTGTATATGCCCCTGTAGAACCGATTGACGGAGATACTAGTGACTCAGACGAATTTTACTTACAATTACAGGAGCAAATAGACAGGATCCAAGGTAGAAATATGATGTTTTTACTGGGAGAGTTTAATGCCCAGGCAGGTAGAAATAGGTATAGATGGTATCCTAGCCTAGGTAAATTTGGTGTAGGAAAAGAAAACAGTAATGGATAGAGACTTTTGCAATTTTGTAGGTATAACAATCTAGTTATAACCAATACGGTGTTTGGTCATAAAATGGCTCATAAGTTAACATGGTATTCACGTGATGGTAAGACAGCAAACCTTACAGTTACAGTTACAGAAGCAAATAGACAGGGTTCCAGGTAGAAATATGATGCTTTTACTGGGAAATTTTAACGCTCAGGTTGGTAGAAATAGGGATATATGGTACCCTAGCCTAGGTAAATTTGGTGTAGGGAAAGAAAACAGTAATGGATACAGACTTTGGCAATTTTGTAGGTATAACAATCTAGTTATAACTAATACGGTCTTTGGTCATAAAATGGCTCATAAGTTAACATGGTATTCACGTGATGGTAAGACAGCAAACCTTACAGTTACAGAAGCAAATAGACAGGGTTCCAGGTAGAAATATGATGTTTTTACTGGGAGATTTTAACGCCCAGGTTGGTAGAAATAGGGATAGATGGTACCCTAGCCTTGGTAAATCTGGTGTAGGAAAAGAAAACAGTAATGTATACAGACTTTTGCAATTTTGTATGTATAACAATCTAGTTATAACCAATACGGTGTTTGGTCATAAAATGGCTCATAAGTTGACTTGGTATTCACGTGATGGTAAGACAGCAAACTTTATTGATTATGTTATTGTAAACCGAAGACAAGCAGGATCAATACAAGATACTATGGTATATAGGAGTGCCGGTATTGATGTTAAAAGTAAAGGTCACCATCTATTAGTGTCTAGGGTTAGTTTAAAGCTGAAATTTTGGAAGGGTAACTACCTCCTGGGAAGTTATGATGTTGGTAGACTCCAGGATAAGAATTTGAGAGAAACTTTCCAGGAACAGTTGAACACTAAACTTGAGAGTTTAAAATTTGATAATGTGGAAGATGGTTGGAATAATTTTTGAAAAATAATTTTTGAAGTTGCTGAAGGTGTCTTAGGGAAGAAAGCTAGAACTGCAGCTAACAATATTAGTGAAAAAGCTTTATGTTAGATAGAAAGGAGAAAGGACTTTTACAAGAATTACTTTAGTGATAGATCATATGAAAGATCTTAAGCCGAACTGGCCAGCCATGACAAAAACCACCAAAGAGAAAAATCTCAATGAGAAAAAAACCAACAAGCGAGACTTCATCAAATTTTACAAAGTGATCTGGTTGAAACCAAATATGTTCTGCTAAAGCTAAAACAAAAGTTTCTGGAGGCTTGCTTAATTGTAGGGTTTTTTCTATTGAAAGGTTTATTGAACACTGAAATTCAATAGAAAAAACCCTACAATTAAGCAAGCCTCCAGAAACTTTTGTTTCAGCATTAGCAGAACATATTTGGTTTCAACCAGATCACTTTGTAAAATTTGATGATTTTACAACCTTAGCTATTTCAAATGATAAGGGGTACACTCAATGGGTGAGGGAAGCCTTAGAAATTAAAAACATATGTTTGCTAACCTTTCGTTAAATAGGGACACAGGTAATTTAAATATTGACCCAATTTATAATAAACTTCTAAAGAGTGAATCAACAGTCAATAAGGGAGTTAAGATTTTAAATAATCACCAAGGGACTATTTTACCTGCTGGACCAAAACGATTTGCTTCAGTAATAGCTAACAAAAGGATTACTCCGCAACAGAATAATTTAATTACTTTACAGTTTTTTTATTTTTCCTCAGTTACTCTGGTGTCCTCCTCACTGAAGTAACTCTATAATAGCATCTTTTCCCTACGTGGATCAGTTTGCGCCAATTGTACATTTTTTTTTGGTGGTGGTTTTATTGGTTTTTAGTTTTATCTTGTTTTTTTTTATCCTGTTCGTCTTGTGCTTCTTTCGTGCTGAAGACGCCTTGTTTGGATACAGGCGAAATATCTGCGTTGTTTTACATTTGTCTTTTTTTTCTCTCTACTGGCCACAGTCTCGTTTGTTTGTTTTTTTTTCATTGAGATTTTTATCTTTGTTAGTTTTTAGATAATATGAGAACAAAAGGAATGTAAAGAAAGTGTGGTGTGAAATAGTGTGAAATAGAGACCATGGATAAAATTGCCGAGGATCTGGAAGATGCAGCTAGACGGCATAATAGTAAAGTATTGTATTGGCATGTTAACAAATTGAGAAGTAGTAGTCAATGCGGACATGGCCCAGTTAAAGATAGGAATGGGGCCGCAATTAGCGATAAGGAAAAAACTAAAGAGAGAGGGGCCGAACATTTTGAGAATTTGCTTAACCGAGATAGAGTTGAAGGAAGAGATACAGGGGAAAATGAAAAAGTTTATGATACCTTGGATGTGAAGGAAGATTTGTTTTGTGAGGAAGAATTAGCGACAGTACTAAAAGGACTAAAAAATAATAAGGCTCCAGGTGCTGATAGGGTGGTAAATGAGTTTCTTAAACATGGTGGCTCTGAGGTCAGAAATAAGTTTCTGAAGATTATGAATATGATTTTTGAAAAAGGGGAAGTACCTAACAATTTTAGGAAAAGTTTAATTAAGCCACTTTATAAGAAAGGTGATAAAAGTGAGTTTGGTAATTATCGAAGGATTAATCTGGTCTCTGTAGGTGGTAAATTACTTAGTCATATGATACTTTTTAGACTGAGAGATGCCGTAGAAATAGTTTTAAGAGAAGAACAGCGCGGTTTTAGAAAAGGTAGAGGATGTGTCCACCTAATTTTCACTCTTAGGTTAATGATTGAGAAGTGCCTGAGTTGTCAAACACCTTTGGTCCTCAGTTTTATAGATTATTAGTAAGCGTTCGATTCTGTTGATAGAAGGGCTTTAGTAAAGGTTTTAACCTTGTATGGTATACCAGACAAGTACATTAAAGTGATTAGTGCTATGTACGAGAATAACACTGCTGCGGTTAAGGTAGGAAATGACGTAAGCAGCTGGTTTTGTATTGAATCAGGAGTTAAGCAGGGTTGTGTTCTATCCCCCTTTAAATGGATTATTTTGATGGACTTTGTCTTAAGGAGCACAGGAAAGGCAATGGGAGACCACGGAATTAAATGGGGAGGAAAAGGTCTCCTGTACTTAGATTATGCTGATGATTTAAGCATCCTAGATGAAAGTGTGAGCAAAATGAATGAAGTTTTAGAGGTTTTGCGAGTTCAGGGTGCTAGAATAGGTTTGAATATTAATGTTAAGAAGACTAAGTCACTAAGGCTAGGAATAAGTGAAGATGAAAAGGTGAAGTTGTGTAATGAAAAGCTTGAACAGGTTCACTTACCTTAATAGTATTATTAGTAAAGACGGTGGGAGAAGTGAAGACGTCAAAAGTAGAATAGCCAAGGCTCAGGGTGTTTTTTCCCAGTTAAATAAAAGTTTGGAAGAATGGGCAGATAAGTGTGCTAAACCATATTTGAATATTAGAAGGTACAGCGATGACAATGGTCAAATATGGCTCTGAAGCATGGGCGCTCCGAAAAGCGGATGAAGATTTGCTAGATGTTTTCTAGAGAAATCGCTTAAGGATTGTTCTGGGTACATGGCTGACTGACCGTATTTCAAACAATAGGCTATACGAGAAATGTGGTTCAATACCTCTCTCTAGGGCTATAATGAAAGAAAGGTTTAGGTGAATTGGGCGAGCTGTTTGGATAAAAGAAGATTGGATGCCGAAGATTGTCCTTTTCGACAAACTGTTTCTGGCTGAACGGAAAGCAGGTCTTCCTCGTCTGGGGTGGGAGGATGTCATAAAGAAAGATTTAAAGAAAATGAGCATTTCATGGGCGGGCGTAAAAAGGGAGGCTTTGAATAGATTGGGATGGAGAAGGAGCGTGCGTAGCTGTGTTGGCCTCAGGCGGCTTGGTGCTGCAGTGAGTTGTTAATAGTAGTAGTAGTAGTTCAGCCAATACAGTCTTTATTTAGTGTAACTCGGTTCATTTTCTAGATACTCTTTTGCATTTTTAAGTGTTGCTGCTGTTGCCACCGACGTCAGAGACAACTTTAGAAAGTGTTGTGGGGGAGCTTAGACTTCCCAATTCATCAATATTTTCATAGACATGTTTTAAAACTTCATCCATCTTGAACGCAAACACGTAGGTTAATGCCCACTACCCTTTTGCACACAGGAGGGTGGTGTTTGTGACGGTGAGCTAATATCAATACGTCTCCGCTTTTGTCTAGTCATCATCATCGTCGTTGGTCTTATCAAATCATTGCTGCTGCTACTAGTAGTGCTAGTATTTTCCAAGATTGATTTAAAATCTTCTTCTTCTCTTTCTTTTTTAAATGGTGTTGTTGTTAGAGGAATGACACCTTTACTATATTCCCTTAATTTCTTTAGAATTTGCTTATAAGACTTTTGGGGAAGTTTGATGTATTTAGAAAGCTGTATAGATTATTGTCATATGATAAAATTCCTTTACGATATGTAACCATATCAAAAATTAAATCGAGTAGATTATAACTTTTTTTTTGAATTATAATTCGTTTCCCGGTGCTATTGACTGAGACGTGGTCATCACCGCTGTCTATTATGAATTATGTTAATACTATTGTACTGTGCTCTCGATATGTGTGTGGTGGTGAGTTTCCAATAGATGTCCCAAATGAATTCATATCCTTTCTCCGCGGTTTTTAATGTTGTTGTTGCAGACAAATCTTGGAATGATGCTTTCTTTTTGGGGGGGGGGATCAATGACATTGACGGCGGGTCTCTCACGATATCGTCTATGTTTTTCCACACATCGCAATGCATCTTGAAGTAAAACTAGCTTTTTATCATCGGCAATATTTTCATCATTAATGAATTTGCTTAGATTGTCCTCAATATGTTCCACGGGTGAGAGGACAAGTTCAAATGGCGTCAATTTATAGGGTTTAGCCATCTAGAAAAAACTGTTCACAAGTCCTGCAATTATTGATAGTAAAAGTGTAAAAAAAAGCTACCACCCGCTTGAAGGAGACGTTTTCTTTCAAAAATTTTTCCCTGGTTTTTGCAAGCCCAGGCACGTAGAGTGGAACGATGTTGCTTTTTCTGTTGTCTAAAACCTTCTGTTATGTGTACATTGCCCTCAGTTAAATTTAAACGAAGTTCAGATATTAGATTAATGAAATCATTGTCAACACCATGTTTGAGTATGGCTTTCCTGAGTGGAGGTTTTGAAGTGCCTAAAACGGAAAATAAATGCCGTTGTTCGTGGATCAATAACATTGACGGTGGGTCTCTCACGATACGGTCTATGTTTATCCACACGAAGAAGCACATCTTGAAGTAAAACTAGCTTTTTATCATTGGCAATATTTTTATCATTAATGAATTTGTTTGGATTGTCCTCAAAGTGTTCATTTGGTGAAAGGAAAAGTTCTATTGGAGTCAATTTGTACGGTTTAGCCATCTAGAGAAAACTGTTTAAAAGTCCTGCGATTATTGGCAGTAAAGTGTGAAAAAGCTACCGCCGGCTTGAAGGAGATGTCTTCTTTTAAAATATTTTTCTTTGTTTTTGCAAGCTAAGGCAAGTACAGTGGAACGATGTTGCTTTGTCTGTTGTCTAACACCTTCTGGCAACTGTACATTGCCGTCTGTGAAATTTAAACAAAGTTCATATATTAGATTAATAAATTATTTGTCAACACCATGTTTGAGTATGGCCTTCCTGAGTGATGGTTTTGAAGTGCTTAGAACGGAAAATAAGTGTCTATTCTCGTGTAGTTTCTTCAGTGTCATAATGGAAACTAATAGCCCTTTCTACTGTTCACCGGAAGATATACAGTAATTTTTTTGTCGAAAACATTTTTGACAACACGTAAATCCTCGGGTGTATTCTGATTAAGAACCAGCAAAATATAACCATAGGGATTATTTGTCACCTGATTGTACGCTGAAACTAGAAATTTGGGGCACCGGGATATTTTTGCTTATTGAGAGTTATTAGAGAGCTTGAATCACCAACAACTCTATAGATAATATAGACGGTGCATTTCAAAACAAGGGTCCTCATACACTTGCTCTGGTGAAACAGATTGTGTAGAACTAGGGTTATGGAAATGTGTTTATGATGAGAGCGAACGGTAATCAGTTGTAGTATTTCCTGCGAGAACTGTTCAATGGATTCAGCTAAATCATCAATAATCAGCCACATGTTTGGCTCAATACTATTGAAAACGTCAAGTCCTCGCATGAATTGTATTGGCATTGATTTAGCAGTGGCAATAGCTTTTATTTGGTCATAGGACTCTTGCCAAATACTATAGCAATAGTAAATTTTCTTCAGTTTTTCCAAAAACATTTTATTATAATTATTAATTATTTTATCTAAGAGTGTTGTTTTCCCCGATATTAACGGGCCACAAATTAATCACCTGCTTACAATTTGAAATTGATACATATCTGTGCAGAAAGCACTTGGTCTACTACTTACTGTAAACCTTGCTTTTTTGATGAATAAATAATAATAATAATTTCCCTTAGAGTAGCATACACCTAGAACGTTATTCAATAGCAACAACAAAAACATATTTTGCCTTTTATTAGCAACACTTTTTGTACAACAATAATTGCAACAAAAACATTTTTTTTCTTTTATTAACAACACTTTTTGTACAACAATAATAGCAAAAGAACAATTTAATATTTTTCATTTATTGACAACAACAATGACAAAAACAACATGTATTTTAAATAATGCAACACAGCAGGAACAGCAGCACAGTTGAACACATTTGTAGACTAGGAAAATATGAAACAATATTTACAACATTTAAAAGGTAAGAATCTCCCCCCCCCTCCGATCCAGACCGGGACCCCTCCCCCACCCCTCAGGGGCCGAAAGCCAGGACCCGCCACCTCCCGGGACCGGGCTGGAAAGCGTGGTCCGCTGCGACGGAAAACAAAAACTCTGTGTACAATAGCAGCAAACAAACACAACTTAAAAACAACAGGGAAATTTTTTTCAAGATTTTTTTTTTGCAATTTAAATCGGCGAATATTTCGGCCCTATGTCCAAGGGCCTTCAGCACAACATTAAAGAAAAAATATATTTATAAACAACTTACATTAAAATACGAAGTTTAAAACTAAAAATGCTCTTAAAAACTTTTAAAAAGCCCCAGCATCCTTACTTCAACGAAGTTCAATCAGGACTGATAAATAAAATTATGAGAGAGGATAATTTAATTGATTCAAACGAAATAAAATGAAAATATTCACTGCAAGTTTTCAAAGCTAATCTTCCTTTTTTAGCAGCTAGTCTTAAAGACCTTTTTGTAACTGGTTCAATACTATTGTCAATTGGTTTAATAAAATATTTTTTTAGATCATTTTAATTAAATTTGAGTATAAAGAATTCAGTGAATATTCTCCTAAGTCCCTATTTAAGGAAATATTTTTATTTATTTTGAGCCTAATTTCGATTGATTCCCGGACTACATTTTTTATCCCGAAATCACTACTAATGAGAGAAGATTTTCAAACAGTATTGTGCGGCTGGGATTATCAAATATATGGCTAGCTAAGGCAGAATCAAAGGAGTTATTAGAACTATTAGCAATTAACACTTTGTCTGTGTCTTCTTTATGCTGGTGTATCCATTTTTCTAGATTCTGATGAGTTCTGTCAACGAAGTAATTGCCACAATCGCATGGTATTTGATAACCCCTCTTTGGCGAGTAACTGGGGTTTTATCTTTACCGGAGTTTAAGAAATTTGTGATTTAAAATTATTAGTGAAAACTAAATACAGATTGTTTTTTGTGCAAATATTTTTTTTTGTTGTGATTCTTGGGATATAAAAAAGTTAAATGATGCAAAAAGTAAAATGATGAGCAGCAAAAGTTAAATGATGTTGACGATGACGATGACAACGAAATTAGAATGTAGATTATATGGGAAATTGTTGTCCTCCAAAAAAAAAACACCCGCCAAGTAGCAGTACTATTTTTTTGAATTTAATTTAATTTATCCAGACCGAGTTGTTTTTGATAGTCCATACATTCAACTCGATCTGAAATAGGGTAGTGACCATGGGGGAATACTTTCAACCATCCTTAAGTACATAGACCTTGTCTGATATGCAAGACATGGCATTTTTTCCCACTCTAACAGTATAATTTTAAATTGTTATGAGCGAATTGCCAATACTTTTGCTCTTGGCACTAGACTACTCTCCAAACAGTTTCTGTAGACAATCATGTCGAAATTATTTTTTTTACAGAGTGTATAGGCACTCCTTTGCAAGCTTCTTTTACATCCTTATCTTGTGTTCCCTCACAGTATACTTTTGGACCGGGGAACACCCCATTGGATATTAAATCGCTCCCCGAGTCAGATTTTAACTTAATAATTGATTGGGGGCCAGAGGTTTCACCAACTTGGGGTAGATGCTCTCATTCCAATTCGTGTAATGCATTCGTGAGCTGATGTACACTCCATTTTCCAAATCTTCCAGTAAATTTTCGGTTTTAACTTTTAACAATAGTGAATCTGTGTTTCCATTGTTCAGTTGAACTTCCACCTCTCTTGGCCATTGTACCTTACACACATTGTAAAAGAATGACAACATGAGTTTCTCGGTAATTTCCAGTACTGAACTCCCTCCCGCAATATTCTTATTCAGAACGACATTTCTCTTTTTTCTGTGTAGGAGAACCATATTTGGGTCTATGACAGTGAATGTTGTAAAGTTAGGATCGGTGATGATACGAGTAAATTCTCGGGGATAGGTTACGAAGTCACAATGAGGTCTGTTTCGTACGCTTTCCCACATTTTTCCAAAAGCTGAATTTAAAATAAGTTTATAAATTTCTTTTTGAACTTTACTTTTTGCCTGTGAACGTTTACTGACAAACATATCAATACAAGTTTTCAAGTAGGGTTTTTGATCGAAACGCAGGGAACTGTGTATCTTTGTAACCCTGAAACCATTGGTCACCATCCATCGCAATAGCACATGGTGAACAATAATATTCTGTTTCGGGTCCAGATCTGCAATTAGTTTCTGCTTGGAGGGGGTCCAATGCATACCAATATCCTCGAACAAAGACAAATTGTATGGACTCAAAGAGTCCTTGCTCACCGGTCTATTTACAATCGAAAAAACATAATCTTTTACTGAATCGTTGAGCTCGATTGAGATGTGGCCGTCTATTTAACCTTGGGGACCATTGGGGACTATTTTCCTCGACAGTGTGAATGTCAGGGAAATCTAGGGCACAAGTATTTACAAGCCATCTGTAATTGCCGAATGGTAAACTGTAGTGAGACATTGCTGAGGGGTATAGTGAGTTCATGTCCAGAAAAAGAGCATTGGACTTTACAACATCAACAGAGTTCTGCCCAGTTGGATCAGGTTTTAAGACGCGATCCCCGTGAAAAACATATCCCTCCCTCATAGATCTTTCTACAAATAAGTGTTGATCCACATCGGTAAGTATATCTATTTCCTCCCTACCGCTTTTTAGAACGAAGTCCATCACGGGGTTTGGTGTTGAAAAATAATAGCCAATGTCTAGGCCGAATTCTGAACAAATTTGGTCTGTGTTCTTCCAGACAATATCTAAAAGAGCTAACACACCACTTGCCAAGTACATTTTAAATAATCCCAACCATTTTTATAGCCCCCCTTAGCCCATATCCTCTTGGCAAATTCATAGTCTTCGACAGTGCATTCTTTATCGGTAAGTGATTTATAGAATGCTACAATGGGGGGGAAGGGAGCTTCTCCTCACTTAACCTTGCGCCAGAGTTATAAGAATCATATTCATATATGCCTTTACAAGTTAGCAAGTCATATATTTCATTTTTTGGAAAACGTTGTTTAAGCAGAGGGAAACTATCGAAATTGTCATTTTTCTGCACTTGAACAAGTTGGCTGAAAGCTTTGGGGAAAAAACTATAAGAATCTAAAAAGCGGATTTTATCCCAACACGTATGCCCATTATCGACTGTTTACCATTTGAATTCTAAAAGCAACAACTTCTCAGCTGATTTGGGTATAATATTATAGCTAAATGAGTTATCTACCCATTGACTATCTGCAACTCCCTCACTGTGCATACGTGCCAAAGCCGGTAAAATAAATTTCAAATCGTAATATGAATTGTGAATGAAAACCGGTATACAGAACTACTGCCCACATTCACATTGCACGATTGATGTATTACGCCACAAAACTTACTACCCCCTGATGATATTTCCTACCAAAAATGGTCGTGGTCACGAACTTTCCCCTTCCTCCCCCTTAGTCTCTTTTCCCCTAGTCCCTTTCCCCTTAGTCCCCTCTTCAAATTGCCCCTTACATACCAAACTAATTTCCCTATTTTTAATGGCCAGGCGATCCTCTGCTGATAGAATCATTGGGTAGTGTGTATGTTTCAAGCGAGAGTTTGCCCTATTCGCTGTGACAATTAATTTAGTTAATGCTTTGATCATGAAGTCTTTCTCGTCCAATATCTCAACTATTTCTTAGAGACGCATACTGTTACTGCTGTCTCTATGCGCATGGGCATAGGAAACTGCAATAGCTAGATGTTCTTTGATGCAGTTTTGATATTGTAGATCGTTCACATTTGTCAGATTGGCCTCACAGTGTGAACTTATTTCATCACTTTGCATACGTTTATTCAGGAAGTTTCTAGGCCGCAAAGTTGCTTGATCGCAACTAACTGTTTCCACCGATTGATAGCCACGTCTTTTGCTGTGTTTCATGTGATTTGTAGATTTATATCGCTACGAAACTGGGACAAACACATTGGGCAATAGTAACGTACCCCGAGTTTCTTACCCTCTTCCAGAACTCTACTAATATCAGTAATTGGGCTGAAATGGCCAATTGAATTAGGTTCACTAAGTGGTGTTTACAACAATCAAACCCAGTGTTTCACAGATTCAATTGCCGACGCCTGGACTATAAATACTATCTTGTTTTCATTAGAACAAATCCGACCGTTGAACTCAGTTTCCTGTTTCAGTACTTTGGCACTAGTGGTTAAATATACATTTGCCCCTTCAAAATATCTATTTCCCTGAATGTTACAGGAAATTTATCTGTTGAAGAAGTGAAATCTACTCGGGGGAAATCAGACCCTTCTTTTCCGTGTAGGGCCCACTGATCCAAATTTCACTTTTTAGCTTTATCTTGTTGAGGTCGGAAAGCCGACATGAGAAATGCATACATGAATTTGTTTTGGCCTGTTTCGAAACAGATTCGTTGGACACCCTTGCATCCTTCTAAATCAGGATTATATTTTAAAACTATAGACCCTGGCCCTGCCCCCTGCCCCTCCTCTTAAAATAAAATATTTTTTTTTAATTTACATGTATTAACACTTAAATTTTCAACAAATAAAACCACTGAACCACTACCGTTCTCATTATAATTGTCCAAATGCGTGACAACATTGTCTACCCATTGCATGAAAACATTCTCATCATTCCCCAAATGAGGGTACAGCAACAACATTCCAGTGTGCACATAATGATCAAAGATCTCACCGTAATTTTCATTCAAATAGAATATTTTTAAAACAGTTAAGGCCTTAATGCTGCCCTGACCTCCCCACAGTTAAATTTGGTCAATAAGTGCTCGAATCTTCTCCACATATGTATGGAGGATATTTAAAGAGTCGCTTATAATATTTCCAGCGACCAGTGTATTAAACGGATCACCAAAGCTTGCAGTGAAGACATCTATTGTATTCAGAATTGAATTTGTTTGGTGAAATTCTGGTAGCGGTGAGAATTGTATATCATTACTACCTACCACCCCCCCCCCTCCCCCACTTTGTTCAACAATAGGGCTCGTGTGTAATCTCCCAGTACGCTTAACATAACCTCTAGTGCGTTAGGACTATGCGAATCAGTGCAAGCGAATTTATTTTCTTCTTCAATTAAACTCGCTTTAAATGGGGTTTTATTCATTAGATATGTGGGGGAAGGGTTCTCATTTAACTCGCGACTAAAATTATCTAAAATTTGTATGGTGTTAGGGCTCAGCCAAGGTGGATCGCTCTCTAACACATATTGTACTGAGCTAATTTAATTGCATTGTTCAACTGCACTAGTATCTAGATCTAAAGAATTATCGTATCAACAGTGAAATATTCTCCTAATAAATTATCTACCCATTTCGTGTTGTAAATTATGTCAGCAGGTATGCCATCTAAGTTATCACTACTATAACACTTCCGTAAAAATTGACCGTACTCTTCACTGATATGTGGTGGTGTTTCAACGGCGATCTAAATATCACGAAATTGCATTGGTGCTTCAATTAAAACTGTTTCATCAATGTGATCACATAGTTCGTTACTTGTTTCTTCCGGTGGGGGGGGGAAGGTAGTGATGAATTCATTCTAACCTATAAAGAAAATAGACATTTATTTTCAAAGTATATAAATCACCCAATTTTTTTAAAGTAGAAAATTGGATTATTAGCGACTATATTTTCTAATCATTTAAAACATAAGCATTAAAATAAATAACGATTAGTAGCAATATTTGTGTACGTATAGTGTCATTTGGTTAGTTCAATGTCCCCCAAACCACTCTATATATATCCTTAAAGTTTTAATTTTATAGCCACTCCATATATATATTACTGATTTATCATATTTACAATCTAAATGGGACATAGTAGGTTCTTATTTTGTTCAACATTCCCCGAATATCTCATATTAAAACTCTTTATCTGTTTTGGAAGAATCCGGGGTCTTATTTGGTTTAAAAGGGATAGTCTAACCCCTTCAGGTCATTTACTGAAAATAGCTTGTTTTCAAAGTGTATAAACCACCTTATTTTTTTTAAGTTGAAAATTAGATTAATAGCAACCTATATTTTCTAATAATTTAAAATATAGCATTAAAATAAATAAAAAACACACTTATTGTAGTAGTAGCAGAAGCAGCAGCAATAACACTATTTGTGTGCGTATAGTGACATTTGGTTAATTCACTGTCCCCCAAACCACTCTATATATATCCTGAAAGTTTCAATTTAATAGCCACCCTATATGTATTACTGATATATCATGTTTAAAATCTGAACGGGACATAGTAGGTTCTGATTTTGTTGAACATTCCCTGAAAATTTCATATAATAATATAATATTATAATAATACATATTGAAAACCTGTCGTATACAATAAATGTACAATGACAGAGTATACAAAAATACGAAAAGAGGAAACAAAACGATAATAATAACAACAAAAGCAACAACTTCTTAAATAGTATACAAAATAGTACGAAAAGTGGAAACTGAAAGATAGCATACTCAAAGATTACAACAGAAACAACAACTTCTTCGAAAATAGCAACAAAGACAACAACTTTTGAAAGGGAAAATAAATAAATAAATAAATAAATAAAAAGGGAAATAAAAGGGAAAATTAAACAAACAAACTTGCCCACTCATGCTTTGGAATTGCTAGTTTTGTTTTTTGCCGGCTAATAAGGGTCTCAACAGCTAGATTTGGGTCCGCTAGGTTATAGCTCCGAATCAGAAAACCATTTTTCGTCCAAGGTTGCAATTTTAGTAGGTACTTTGCAAAACGGAGAAATATAGAGCGGATTTTAGACTTTTCATGGTTTGCCAATAAATTCCAGAAAGGGGTCACATATAATATATGTGGCAGAGCGGTAGCGTTGTAAATACTTGCCAGTAGTGGATGGTTAAATCTCAGAGTGGATTTAACGATCAAAGCATAGGAGCTGGATATTCGGAGTTCAAGATGTGAGATCAGGAGGGAACGGGTAGACTGCAATGAGGAGCCTAGTGGCAGCCCCAGATATACTATTTTATAAACTGGTTCTACTGAACAATCACCTCGTGTGATATTAGTAGGAGGGTCATTCTTCCAATTATAAAGCAAAGCTTCCGACTTTTTGGAGTTAAATCTCAGACCGACTTTCTCGTAGTTGGACTGCAGACATGAGAATATTTCTGAAAGGCGGTTAAGCGTCCGACTGAGATTCAGCGTGTCATCGGCATAGCACACTAGGTAGATGTCAATGGAACTGAGAATGCATGATGAAGGACAGCTGTCTTGAGGTACAATAATGTAGCTATTGAAGAAATTGGGGGATAGAACTGCTCCCTGACGGGCACCTTTACGGACTGGTATCAAAGCTGACCGTGGGGCTGGCGGAAGGCCTTTATCGGGAGGGAGCTTGAGTCACACGCGAAGGTGAGAATAAATATCACGGAAAGCCCGGATGATATTTGAGTTCACTCCTCTTTTAGCTGAGTTTAGCAACATACGTGCATGAATCAATGAATCAAACGCTCTCTGCCGGTCTAAGCCCCCGATCGCTAGACTTTCTCCTGATTTGTGTGCATCCAGGAGTGTATATGCAACGACATGGAGCGCTTCCGCACAACCAATGCCGCGTTGGAAACCGAATTGTCTTGGTGGACTACAACACAGTTTTTCAAACTCATCTACGAATAAAAGTTCAAATAACTTGCAGAGAGTGGTAGCAACCGTGATTGGACGGAAAGAGGAGCATTGCATGGTAACTTTTCCTTTTTAGGAACTGGCGTAAGATCTCCAAGTGAGAAAGAGGTTTGGATAATACCCTGAATGAGGATAATCTGCATCAAGGGGGTTACATGACAAATGAGAGCGGGCCTATCATTTTTTAGAGGGAGTGTACTGATCCCGTCAGTCCCAAAAGGGTGCTTGGGTTTTAGGTGAGGAATGGCCTTGCATACAACTCCCTCTGTTACAAGATAATCACTCTGAGGACAACTATCTAAGATGTCGTCCAACTCAGCTTCGTATCTTTCGTTGAGGGCTGGGTCAGGAGGTAAAAATTCTGACCCATAATATGCGTACCATTCAGAATCAGGGATTGCAGATGCGGATAAAGACTCATCGCTTTTACAGGAAAGAAAACGCCAAAGGAGAGAAGGATTAATTTTGGCCTGTGTAGATTCAATATCAATAATCTTTTTTCTGTGAGCTTTTAGCTCCTTTGCGAATTTTCTTTTTGTGAGCAGGTGGACTTAATTGACTACCCCCGAACGGGGTCGTCCACAAGAAACCCCAAGTTGAAGCCAAACTTTAGACTTAGAATGGGTATCCACTAACTCTGGATTTTCAGATCAGCCTGGAAGGGTATGATGACGGGGTCTACTTAGTGGGACAGCAGCTTTTTCAGCACAGCGAAGGGCATGGCCCATTTCTGCGCAATAAAAGTCAACTGATAGTTGTGTTTACTCCCTTGAAAGAGCAGTTAATCCAGAGAGAAGATGGAAAGGGACAAGGATCTTACTAAGAACTCTGGCGGCTTCTTCTTGAAATAAAACAGGGTTAATTTTACGCCAATCACGGCGAGACATAGGAGGTGTTTTTGAAGTTGTTTGTGTTTGTTTATCTGAGCTGTGGCAAGGAATATCGGCTGAGAACTGTATTGGTAAGTGATCAGACAGCTGAAAATCAAGCACAACCTTGACAGGCAAAATCCTGAGATTTGCGGACGCAACGACGTGATCGAGATCTGATGTGGACATTGAGGTGTGTACATGTGTAAAATTTAAATCTTTGCACTTGAGATCAAACTAGTCTCCAAAAATACTAAGCAACAACGTAGAACGTAAAGACCTAGATAAGAGCGGTTCATTCAAGTCGCAATTGAAGTCACCAACTAGTATGCATTCAAGGCTTAAAGATCTAATACGGTTAATACACTGGCCGAGTTTATCACTAGAATAAGTAAAAGCACGCTCCGAACGCTCATTATGGTAATTTGTAGGCAAAAATACATTAATAAAAACACAGCCCTCAACACGAATCGCCAGAAAATTATCATTGAATTTAAATACACTAGATCTTAGAGTCGAACGAACGAAAGTGGCAATACCACCGAAGGGTCGCCCTTTTCCACTTAGCTGCTTCGCTGAAACTGAATAGACCGATACTGAACTATTAAAACTAAGAATACTTTTACTGCGGCTTGTGACGAAATGTTCTTGTAAACAGACAACTTCATTTTGCTCAAAAACAACATCTAAGATCGGAATTTTATTCGTGAACGAGCCATTAATGTTCCACGATAAACATTTATCTGCATAAGCTTCAGAAGTCATATCTTTTGTGGATGACTATTTGAGGGACATTTTACACTGTAACACGTGTGACTGCAAATTGTGCATTCAACGCTGAATGTCTGCTGTCTTCTTGGTTCATCTAGAGTAGAAAAATGTTCCCTTGAGGCAAACCTAGAGAATACAGGTTAACCCGTGTACTGGGAAGAGAGATGACCGATTCTCTGACATTTATAGCATCGTCTTGGCAAGAATTCAAACGGATTAGCAGGTAGATGCTCGTAGCCGATAGTCACCAAAACACTCAGACATTGTTGGAGCTCAATAAGAGTGTTAAAATACGCTTTGAAAGAACGGAATTTTCCGCAGTGTTCAGTCTTCGTACTATTCGGGATTAGATTTTTTAGTCTTTCACAGTTTATATCCTCAGGGACATTTCGAAGAACAGCTATGTGCAGGGTTTCTCGAACAGTAATTGTGAGATTGGGGATGTAAGATTTCGCTTTCTCAATGATTTTCGCTGCTGCAGCTTTTTACTTGACAACTAACTTCCCTTCATTTGGAGATTTGCGACTTTGACTAATGTTATATGTATTTTCACATAAAATATCTATGAACGCTTTCCGGAGTATATTAATAAGAGTATATTAATATTAGAGTATATTAAGGAGTATATTAATATTAGAGTATATTAATACTCTTTATCTGTTTTGGAAAAATTTTGGGACTTACTTGGTTTGAAAGAGATAGTATAACCCCTGCAGGCCATCCCCTGAAAATAGCTTGTTTTCAAAGTATGAAAACCACCCTATCTTTTTAAAAAGTTGAAAATTGGATTAATAGCAACCTATATTTTATAATCATTTAAAACATAAACATTAAAATAAATAAAAAAACAAAAAAAACAAATTTATGGCAGTAGTAGCAAAAGAAGTAGCAATAATACAATATGTGTGCGTATAGTGAAATTTGGTTAGTTCAATGTCCCCCTAACCACTCTATATATATCCTGAAAGTTTCAATTTAATAGCCACCCCATATATATTACTGAAATATCATATTTACAACCTAAACGAGACGTAGTAGGTTCTGACTTTGTTCAACACTCCATGAAAATTTCTTCTTAGTGCTCTTTGTCTGTTTTGGAAAAATCCGGGGTCTTACTTGGTTTGAAAGGGATAGTCTAACCCCTGCAGGTCATCTCCTGAAAATAGCTTATTTTCAAAGTGTATAAACCACACTATTTTTTTATAAAGTCGAAAACTGGATTAATAGCAACCTATATTTTATAATCATTTAAAACATAAGCATTAAAATAAATAAAAACAAAAAAACACACTTATTGTAGTAGTAGCAGAAGCAGTAGCAATAACACTATATGTGTGCATATAGTGACATTTGGTTAATTCACTGGTTTGAAAGGGATAGTCTAACCCCTTCCGGTCATCTCCTGAAAATAGTTGATTTTCTAAGTTTAAAAACCACCCTATTTTTTTAAAAAGTCAAAAATTGGATTAATAGCAATCTATATTTTATAATTATTTAAAACATAAGCATTAAAATAAATAAAAACAAAAAAAACACATTTATTGTAGTAGTAGTAGCAGAAGCAGTAGCAATAATACTATCTGTGTGCGTATATTTGGTTAGTTCACTGTCCCCCAAACCACTATATATATATCCTGAAAGCTTCAGTTTAATAGCCACCCCATATATTTTACTGATATATCATATTTATAATTAATTCTCTTTATCTGTTTTGTAAAAAGCCGGGGTCTTACTTGGTTTGAAAGGGATAGTCTAACCCCTGCAGGCCATCTCCTGAAAATAGCTTATTTTCAAAGTTTATAAACAATCCTATTTTTTTAAAAAGTCGAAAATTCCGTTAATTGCTTGTTGTTGAAGCGATTGGTTGTAAACCGGAAACTCTTTTAGAAATGGTTTTGATTTAGAATTATAGGTTGATGTAATAATTGAAATGGTATTAATAATTGAAAGTTATCCCATGCAAATCATGATGTGACAGGAACATATCACTTTTCTATTTAATGTTATTCAGTTGTCAATAGTGCACAAAAGGGGAAATTTGCCGTTGTTGACTGCTAGTCTATCTACAAGAAATATCCTTAAATTTGAAACTCACATTATTCGCTTTATTAGATCATCATGTCCTTAGTCAATTCGCCTTCTTGCATATTGGTCCTTGTATTAACAGTGCTGGTATTCTTCCCTTGTATATATGACGTCGAGGGTCCGATGTATTTAGTTACTAAAGGACATGAGCGATTTCCATCCTCAATCCGGGCGTTTTTGTCGGCGGGAGGGGCATACTCTTCAAAATTATCCTTAAAAGAAATTAAATTATAGTTTGTGAATGCCAAAGTGTAAAAACTCACCCCCCCCCTCTTTACACAACCCCTCTTCATCTTCTTCTTCTATATTAATGCAATAAAATTTCTACTCTAATAAAAATGAAGTTCAAAAGGGTGATCTGGTTTTAAAAGTTATTCTCTCTGTAATAACTATTCTTAGATTATTGGGTGTAAGAAAAATATTTGATATCTTGTACGGTTTAAACGAAAGACGCTTTGTCATTAAGATTCGGTTAGGTTTTTTTAAATTCAATTATTATGGGTAAACAATTTTTGTTTTGTTTCTGGATAATAACGAGTTTATCAAAGTTGAATTTAGCCATTCATTTACTGTTGGATATTTGATCTAAAACTGAAATAAGTTGAAATAATGATTTTTTTGTCATTAACCATTATGAGATAGTCAACATGCATTCAATTAATTATCTTTCTAAATAAAAGAATTAAGTGGGGATAAATTTCATTGTTAGTCGAGGCTAGGCTATAGACTCCCCAATTATAAAACCTTCGAAATTTTATAAACTCTAAAAATTTTGGCTTGATAGCGCTTTCCCACTATATAGACCTATGATTAGAAAAAAAGTTCGTTAACACAGAAATACAGCTTACAGGCCTAAAATGCTAAAATATAATGCAAACAGTAAATTTTTTACCAAATCATATTATTTACTTATGAATAAAGTAAACATACCACTCTTTCTCCCACCCCACCCCCTAATTTGCAAATATAAACCCTGAATTGGTATATATAGGGTGGGGGTCAAAATTCATTTCCGAAAAGAATGATTATTATATTCGGAAAGAGCATAAAAAAACCATCGAGTAGTATATTCACTTTATTCGGAAGTCAATAATATGATTTAGTAAAAATTTACCATGCAAATATCTCAATTAATTATTTATAAATAAAACTTACGTTATAAATTTGCGTAGCAATAATATCAATATCATCCATTTTATCTGGTGTTTATTCCTCAATGCTCTCAAATGAACTGTTATCTCAGGTTTGAATCACAAACATTATAAACAATGCTCTCGAGGTGAAAGTGTGTCATAGCAGATAATGCGTACGGTAGTTTGATTTCGACAAAGAAATTACGTAAAATCCAATGCTGAAATTCCCCGAATTCTGCCCTAATGCCAGAAATCTGACCCGGCAGTAATCAATGAGTTTGTGGCTGTGACATCATCTCATCTAGTATTTCTAGCTCTGTGATTGGCTTAGAAATAAGGCTTTTACCAAGGGCATTAAATCTTGTCCTATATTCAAGCCCCTCCCCCTACTAGCGTTTTGGTTTGCATTGAGCCGGGTCGCTCCTTACCACAGTTCGTTACCACAATCTGTTTAATCACCATGCTTTTGGCTCGTTTTTGTCTGCTCCTGATTATGTTCAGGATCGCTAATTTACGAAAATACTGGGGGGGAGGATATTATTTTTTAAGAAAGATCCGATAAAAGAGTATTTTCTTAATCTACGGGGATAATTCAACTTTTTTTCGAATTTACATCGAAAATTCAAAACAAAGGTATCGATTGCACCCTCCCCCGATAAATGCCTCTGCCCATGTATTTATGATGTAGCACTATAAATGACCCCTCCGTAATGTGTACGTTTTGACGTTCATTCACATTCTTTCTTGTTGAAATATCCCCTTTCAAGTTCCCCCATTATTCTCTGTAAACTTGTCGATAAGTGTAGCCACCTGGTTAATTCTTTATTGAAGCAGAGATGGCGCTCACAGTAAGCGCTCGTCCAGTATACACAAATATAACAAGAAAAATGTTCAACTAAAATTGGTACTTGTGTCTTATAGCCACCACAACCACACTCAGCGCTAACACGAGACAATAACCGGTGTTCATGGTCTTTAAACAAGGAAATTAGCTTCGGCTCGTTGGGAAACTACATTGTAGCTATACTTTAATTAAAAATTTAGTTGGTATTTTGGTTAGTTTAGGTAAGTTTAGGTTAAGTATTAATATAATGCGTTCTGGTGGGCCTTATTTCTATAATTCTGTGTTGTAGGTTCCATAATCTTGTTACAAGAGTATTTTACTTCCATCTTACTTGGATATATTTCATTAGCAAATTTTGAAATATTTTCGCGTGTAACTTCCCCAATGAATTCAATTGGTATGAATAAATATAACCTCCTCTGAGTCTTTTTTTACAAAAGGGAAGAAGGTTAGGATCTCTAAAGTGGAAGGTGTCAAAACCTGGTTTCTTACTAATTTTTGTATATCTCATGGCTTTCAAGTTTTATCACGCTGTAAAGTCTGGCTCTCCCCAAACTGGGAACGATGGTCCTAGATGTAAGAGTGTGACAAGACAAGTGATTCTTGTCATCTCAACTGTGAGAGTCATCATATTGGGAATTTCGTCAAATTGACAGTTCAACTCAGCTCAAAAAGGTGGGAAGGGGGATAGTAAGTAATAAACAAGACAAAGTATAACATCCAAAATAGCAAGCTTGTATCTTTTTCTGGTATGTCAGAATCATGGAAGTGAGAGGAAGTAGTAATAATGGGTGAAAGCTCAGCCACCTTATCCTCTCGTGTTTTAACTTTGGTTAAAATAATACCCGCACATAGGATATGGGGAAAATTCCAGTTAGATCAGACTGAATGACTGAACTCTAGGAAAAAATTAAAAAATATGGCATAAAAATGAGCTTTTCTGTTGTATCGACCCCGTCCCCGGAGGTGAAAGTACTGAAACCCTCTTAAAGATCAGAACTAGTGTACCTATAGCTTAAATTCAGCTTCTCCAAGAAACAAGTCTCTTTTAGAACTTGGAATATAGAGTGGTCCTAACCTCCCACAAATAGTTCAGAATGTTCAGAAAAGAAATTTAGGCAATTACAAAGTTGTTTCCAGGGGTTGATCTGGTCGAAAATTCAATCAAGAGTAATGTGATTGAATTTATCCCTATTGGCTGCTATCTCAGGATTGTAGATACAGCTAGCCCTAAAAGGGTATGTGGGGTACAAGCTATCCCTATCAATTGCGAAAGCCTTACAAAAGAAGAAGGAAAGATGACTTTCTATTGTTAAAAAAGGAGACATCACTACAGCCAACACAGCAAATCAGTTTTACGTTTTGTTGATGGAGGGGAGGGGTGAGCCTGTAGCTAAGGTGATCAAGTTAAGGAGTTTTTGACAATAGTATTCTCAATAATGTAACTCTAATTTCGATTTGATGTCATTTTTTAGGGGTTTCAGGCATGAGTTCTGTCAGAAAATTTGCCGGGAAAGGGGGGGGGACGGCAATGTTATCAATAGCTGTATTTCTAAGAAGATTTAAATAGAAATGGTTTTTATTTTCCTTTTTGTACTTTTGCTTTCTGGGGGGAGGGGGCATAAGGTACTTTATTCATCCATAGCAATTCGGATTGTTTTAAGTTTGATTTATTACATGCATATTTTTCTCTGCTTGTTTTCGTTGCAGTGCGTCTCTTTAGTTTTCTTATTTCTTTTTCTTTAATAAGTATAGTTTCATTTTCTTATTGACATGGCTTAATTATGCGTCAAATTTGTGAATATCTGTTAGTTTGTTTTTACGTTTGTCTGCTGAAGAACAACGGGTGCCAATGGGAGGGGCGATTCCACCTTCTTTTTTTTACTCTCTATTTTCTGATAAACGCCTTATTTTAGCATTTTCTTTGCAAAATATCTTGACGTGTTTTCATTGAAAAAAAAATCCAAAAAAATTTGCCCCCCCCACCAATCTTTACCCCTCCCTATGTTTTCATGAAGTGGTATCCCGGCTTAAGAACAAAAATATTGGATGACAAGTAAGCCTATTTTACGCTGTTGTTTTAAATTACCTTTTACTTAGACATTAAGGGGGGAGAGCAGATCTTTGTATGATTCGGTTAAAAAGCTACCAAATGTCTATTTTTCTGCTAAGAAAACAGGTAGCGAGGCAGGAGGAGGTATCGGAGGGTACAAAGCCCCAATTTTGCCCTCAATAGTACAGAATTTCCCGTTTCTGATTTAAAAAAGTTGCTACCTATCTAACTAACTTTCTGCTAAGAAAAGGGCAGCGGGCAAGGGACTAAGCGAGAAGTCACTGACTTTCAGAAATCATGTACAATGGCAAACGCCAAGCGTAGCAAAAATTTGCCAAGCGTGGTGAAACTGTGCCAAGCCTTGCGGGAACTCTACCACGCGTGGTGGAACTGTGCCAACCATGGTGGAACCTGTGCGTCACACATACTGTATTAAGATGTTTACCAGGGGGTGAAAAGTGGACGATCCCTCGGAGCAAGTGCAGCAGCAACTTAGCTCGTCTTTGCACAGATCAGGATTTAGCGGGCTTTCACACGAAGTAAGGACATTTTTTATGGCACTGAGCCAGTTTTCAATTTGAACCTAGCACATTTTGTCCCTTTCACCAAATATCTTGGAGAATTCCTTGTTTTAGCCTTGTATTTCTTAAGAATAATGTAATATTAATGATCAGTTCCACTAAAAAAAATGAAGGCCAAGATTATAAAATATCGAAAGTATGCTTTCTTGTCAGAAGCACAAAATTATTTACGCATTGCACCGAAAAAATTGCAATGTTAATAACACGTAAATTCTATTAGCTAGATATTTGAAATTCTTTTAGTGTTCTTCAGACCTTAAGTTTTCTTAAATCTCGGTGTATTTCATATACGATATGCAAAACTGGTTCAAAAACAAAAACTGACTCGTGACATTTTTCTATTTTCTTAGAATTTTGGGAAATTAGCACTTTTACCAAAAATTGAACGTGCTTGAGTTTTCTAGAATACTAAAGCTGTATACTAAAATTTATTTATCTTATGACTGGCGAAAGACCATTGACAGCCACATAAATTAGTCAATTATATATTGAAAGCTATCTGAGAACTTTTCCACCCCTAGCCCTTTTTTTGGCAAAATTTTATTTTTGGTTTTCATATTTTATTTTTCAGTGACCTTGTCTTTTTCCATCCACCAGGTTTCAGGATTGATGTGAATGTCATTTCAGGTCTTGCTTATGTCTTTTCAAGATTTAACGAAAGTATCTCACTCACCCTTGCTACTATTGTAGCATTATGGCAGATGCTTAAGAAAGGGGAGAGGATCAGCGCTCGTTTATTCTACAAATGCCTTAATTCTTGCTACACTATCTTGTGTTTTATAGGTGATTCTTCTTTTTTGTTTCTTCAAAATTGTGATAATATCCTCCCCCACCCCCTATAAAAAAAAAATCCTGAGGTTTTGCCAGAAAGGATACTGAATAGTTATCAATGTTTTAGGAAATTAGTTTAAAAAACTTTTTCCACAAAATAAGTTTTTCAAAGAAAAGTAAAGAGCTCCATTAAACCAAAAATAAGCAAATATAAAATCAAATAATCTACCAAGTGTAATACTACCAGAAATCAGCATCGATAAATAAATGAAACCTAAAACGAACATAAATTATAATAAATAACCCAGTCAAATTCAAAACGAGTTGGCCCTTTATAAAGCTTCTACGACAAAACTTTCTATAAAAACCTTATATGCCCCAAGGGCATAACTTACGGCCATTGTCCTGAGGGCTATGGGGGGAGGATTTTCATCGTCAAAGATCTAATTTCCAGATCTTTCAAATATGTTCAACAAAATGGCTATCTCAAAATTTTGATTGGATGTGTTTGGGGAAATGGTAAGCGTGAGAGGGGGTTTAGTTACCCCCCAATCACTTTCGACTCTTAAAAAGGGCACTAGCCCTCTCAATTTCCAATTGAATGAACCCTTTTCGAAGTTTCTACGACAACGCTATCTATAAAAATCTGATATTCCCTCAGGCCATAACTTACAACCTTTGCCCTGGGGGCTCTGGGGGGTTTGTCATCTTCAAATACATAATTTCCAGAATTTTCAACAACGGTGAACAAAATGGTTATCTCAGTAGCATCGTTATAATAGCTATCACACTTACAAGGAAATATACAAGAAAATGTGTGCAGTTTTGACGACTACAAGACCTCCCTGACAGGAACAAACTATTTTCAGGGGTCGAACATGACTTGTCAGACAGGTTTTTCTATGGTCATTACCCAAACTAAAGAGATTTCAACAGGTGGGTGAGTCAACACCCATTTTCTGGACCAAGTTTTTTTTTTACTATAAAATAAGGTTTCTACTAAAGACCAAGCTAGACATGTTTCTGAGCCAAAACTTGTCAAAACAGATTAATAACCTCTAGCTTAAAGGTATCTTGCATCTCGTTAGGTTTGCTAATGAATGCGTCACGGGTAATTACAGAATGACGAATGGAATGGTACAGCCAGAATTGTTTTAACTTGTATCACTACGACGAATATAGATATGAAGCCAAGATGGGGATAATGTGAATATTTAGTTTTTTGCATTCTATGTAAGTGGTAAAAAGGGTTCAATTCGCGAAAAGGTATTCCGTTTGCATAACTCTGCTCTGAAAATCCTAATGAGGATATGAATAATAGCCTTGAAACGAAGATGAGAATAATACAAGAATTGTTTTAGTTGCTTAGAATGAAAGTGATAAAAAGGGTTAAACTGCTTACCAGTTAAGGTAAGTCTGAGAGGATGCTAAGTGTCGCGCAACTTGACATAAATGTTAAAATGACATCATATATATCAGTCTACGGAAACAGTTATTAGTGATAAGGTGATCATGGGAATTGACTTAGTTTTACTTCTTGGCTGTGTTCTGTATAATACAATACTACCATTTGAGCAGTGTTGCCAAAATAAAATATGCTTTAGCATTTGGGTATGCTAAAAAGTTGAAACTAATAGAGTCATAGGCACCAAGATGACCTTATAGCTTGACCTAGCTTTACTCCTCGACTGTGTTCTGTATGATATACAAGTATCAATCGAGCAGTGTTGTCAATATAAGATGTGCCTTAGCATTGAAGTATGCTAAAAAGTTGAAACTAATAGAGCCGTAGGCGCGAAGAAAAGACCACATGACTTGACATAGCTCTCACTTCTTGACTCTGGTCGCTATAATAGACAGGAAAATAATGTGGGATGTGGGAGATATAAGATATGCTTTAGCATTGGAGTATGCTAAAAAGTTGAAACTAATAAGGATGTAGATGTTAAGAAAAGAATTTTAATACAGAAATTCAGAACAATCCTTTGAAATCCTTAGAAATCGAATAATGAGACGATTATAGATTTGAACCATCAAGGACCACAACCATCAATGACCCTAACCACCAAGAACCTCAACTTCCAAGAGTCCCCTCTCCCCCCAACCTACAAGGGCTCCCCTCCCTCCAAATATTTGGGGCCCACTTCCCTTTTTTTAATTTTTTTAAATTTTTTTGGAATTTTTTCTTTTAATATGGTAAATTTTTTTCCAGCTTTTTTTTACATGTCTTAGAATGACATGAAACATACTTAAAACATAAGAAATTCACATTTAATATTTTCCAAATTCAAAATGAAAATGATATAGAAATATTAGTCGTGACTTTTACTATCTGAAAAATAATGTTTGTAGTAGCACTTTTTTTGGACTGATTTTTTTTGGACAGAAAATTATTCAACTTTTTTTTCACGAATCTTTAAATGACATGAAATATGCTTGCGACTGTACCAATCGTACTCTATGCTTGCATATAGACACGATGCGGCTTTCCCAGTGGTACTACAAGGGTACTTATCGAGACTACCTAGTTTATTATGCGTATTAAATGAATTTTTCGAGGAAAGTGTGTATACATGATAAAGTCATTGTTGCGTTGAATGCTGACAAAGGGTTATATTTGAACCATGAAACGAGTAGTAGTGGAGATCTTATTGGAATTGTATGCTTACGTTGTCATGACAGCGTTGAGTTAAATTACTTTGGAGTACCCAAGAATTTCAATCGTGTAAATGGTGGATATGTGACATTATCATTACTAGAGAAGTTAGTGCTCAAAGTGAATGCAAACATAAAAATAATCGTCGATGATAGGGGTCACCTCCTTGCTACAGTTGCTGGTAACACATTACCTGTTGATACATCCTATCGTCATTTTTCCGGTATTAGCATTTTAAAGAAGACAAGAAGAAGAAGACAGGAATACTCCTGGAGTATTGTCATAGTATCCCAAAGCAGAAAACAAATTTTACCAATCTATGTAAAAAAAAGAGTAGTAATTTTTGTTTCTTCCAAAAACCAAAACGGACAGGAGAGTTTTCAAAGACTAATCCTAAGCCTTGATTTCACTATTAGACATAAAAATATAAGAGCTCCTCAAGAGAATATTGAAATCCACTAATTTTGCTGCACACACGGTTCTCACCAAAACCCCAAGTCACAAATCACTTGGAAGAGCATAAAATGGTATGTGTTCAAGGCTAACGGGGACAAACAAGGTTTTTGATCCCTTTCTGTCTTACAGATCCATCCTACACTTGAGACAAAAATGAGATTTAATTTACATAAATGAGAGTAATTCTTGCGATAATTCAATATCAATATCATCCATTCCAATCTCTATTTCTCTATCATTCTCATACTTTCCATTCTCATCCATTACATTTTCTAATAGAAAATCAAGATGATCAATAACTTGATTCTCTATGTCAGTCAATATTTGACTCAGATCAATAACTTGATTCTCTATGTCAATATCAAGATCATTTTGCCACACATTGTCTAATTAATTACGGAATCGGAAAATTACACTGTATATGTAATTATCAAACTCATTAGGTTCTCAACAGGTTCCATTTCCAGTGCACGAAGTGTCTGACTTACTCCAAAACAATAACATCCACTGTCTAAGCTGATTTCATCAAAGTAACGACTGATCAATTTCTGTTCTAGAATGAACCTAACATTGACTAAACAATCTGCAGCCAATCCAATGGCTTCATTAAACCCTCTCTCTAAACTGTATGAAATGTCAACTATCTTTACAATTTTTCTCTGCAGCCTATTGTCAAACATGTCAGGCTGACTTAATTCAGTTTTGAAATCAGGACTGCCAGCAAGCACCAGCCCAACAAATTGCACTTTGTCATTGGCCACAAAGCATGTGACAGCCACTTCTGCTACTTTCCTTGTGTAATTGTGCCTCTTCTCCGTACAAAGACGAGCAAAACAAAGAGCTGATTGACCACCCCGACCATGCCTTTTTGGCAAATCTACTGAGATTTTATTAAGCACCTCTTGAGTATTTTCCTGCAATGTTCCAAATAATGTTCCGTTAGCTTCCATAATAATGAATCCAAATTTATTATCGTCAAAAAGCCTTGTGTCAGCTTCATATCAGTGCCATACACACCTAAAAAGAAAATAAACTGGATACTGAAAGATGCAAATTAATACAAAAACTCATTGAAAACTACAAAAATAATATAAAATACAAAGAATAACTTTAAGATCCAAAAACGTGTGCAGAAAGACATTTACGATACTTTAAAGCCCAGCGCCCAAAGAACCCAAATTCATTAATACTTTAGCGCCCAGAACCCACAGCTCCCAACTTGAAAAATAAATACTAGCATACCCAAGCCTCGATGCATAAAACTAAATATTAAGTTATTTTACCTTTAGTACAGCGAATTTATAGTCCATTTCTTCTTTAAATAGCGATTTTAAAAATTATCATAACTTAAAACCAACAAAGAGAAAAATCTCTAAAAAAAACAAACAAACGAGACTGTGGCCAGTGGAGAGAAAAGAAAAACAACAGAAACAAAACAACGCGGATATTTCGCCTGTATACAAACAAGGCGTCTTAAGCACTAAATACACAAAAAAAAAAAAAAAAACAAGATAAAACTAAAAACCAATAAAACCACCACAAAAAAAAAAAAAAAATGTACAATCGGCGCAAACTAATCCACGTAGGGAAAAGATGCTAATATAGAGTTACTTCAGTGAGGACACCAGAGTTACTCTGGTGTCCTCACTGAAGTAACTCTATATTAGCATCTTTTCCCTACGTGGATTTGTTTGCGCCGATTGTACATTTTTTTTTTTTTTTTGGGGGGGGGTTTTTTGGTTTTTAGTTTTATCTTGTTTTTTTTTTTTTTGGTGTGTTTAGTGCTGAAGACGCCATGTTGTCTGAAAGGCGAAATATCAGCGTTGTTTTTTTTCTGTTGTTTTCTTTTCTCGCACCTGGTCACAGTCTTGTTTTTTTGTTTTTTTTTAGAGATTTTTCTCTTTGTTGGTTTTTTTTAATGGCTGTCCAGTTAGGCTTAAGATCTTTCATATATCATAACTTAAGTTCGTAAAGATGGCACGGGCATACACAAAAGAATTCTACTAGTCACAAAGATATATTCAATTTATGTCAGCAAGCGCAATGTGTCTGCAAAGTGCATTTGACAAAGAGAGATCATTTTCAAAATACAGGAGGGGAGATTTGACTTATGTCGACAAACGTATTTCACAAAGAGACGTATAAAGCTACAGGAAAGATCCACTTTGCGTGTAACAAATATTCGAAATATGTCATTCGGTGTTGGGTCCTGACAAGTTAAAATGCTTGTATTACATACATGCGGGCTTTGGCCTTGCTTGGGTTTATTCCGCCATGCACAGTGTTTTTATTAAGAGAAAATAATGTCCCGAGGATTTACCATAAAAGGCAATATGTGCCCCATTGTTAAAGGGCTTTTTGATTTTTTATATAACAAAACCAGTTGTCCAGTACCCATGAACCCAAATAAAGAGAGATCATATCAAGTTACAGGAGGGGAGATTTGGCTTCTGTCGGCAAACGCATTTCACAAAGTAAACCCTTCATATACGAAATAATTTCTGTTCATTTTGAGTTTCAATAATGCTCCTTACCATTTCTAAGTGTTTTATTTGAATAATGTCGGTAATTCTGGCCCACCTTGTATGAAAAATTCCCTCTCCTCACGGGAAATTTCTCTGTGGAAAGTCCCTCCCACGAAAAAAAGAACCCCTAAAAATTATTTCCGGACAATTCTATCCTTGCTGAAAATCCTCCCTCCCCTCCGCAAACTTTATTGCAGACTATTCAGGCTGAAAATTTATCCTTAGCATACTTTCATAGGCAGCGCAACTGCGCTGCCTAAGTAAATTACGATGTTGGCACAATGTATTTTTTTTTCATACCCGGGCACTTTGTATCGAAGAAGTTGTCGTAGACACTTCGAAAAGAGCTCATTCGATTGGAAATTGGAGTGGCTAGTGCCGTTTTTAATAGTCGAAAGTGATTGGAGGGCAACTATCCCCCCCTCCCCTCACCCCCATCCGTACCCCAACACAACCAATCAAAAATTTTAGATATCCGTTTTGTTTAACGTAGTTGAAAGTTCTGGAAATTAGGTCTTAGAGGATGACAACCCCCCTAACAGCCCTTAGGGTAAGGGTTGTAATTTATAAACAAAAAAAATTTTTTAAACACGAAAAACGGGTTTTAATTTTCTAACAAGCAGTTAAATACAAAAAAATTAATTATGCACAAAAGCTCCTAATATTTCGGCCCCACCTCCGGTAGCATTTATAAACGTAAAAAAAAAATAAATAAATAAACCAAAAAAAAAAACAACTTAAATTACATTACAATAAAACATACTAAACACATAAAGAGAACAAAAAGCAAAAACGAAAGAAAAATATAAATAAATAAGAACAAAACTCACATATTAATTAAACACTTCCATGCACTGAATGTCTTTCAACTGGCCTCCTCTCAGTATATAAATGGAAATATATTAAATAAACACTTCCATGTACTGAATGTCTATATTGATTCTACTCGCCTCCTCCCAGTATATAAATTGAAATATATTAATTAAACACTTCCATGCACTGAATGTCTTTCAACTGGCCTCCTCTCAGTATATAAATGGAAATATATTAAATAAACAATTCCATGTACTGAATGTCTATATTGATTCTACTCGCCTCCTCCCAGTATATAAATTGAAATATATTAATTAAACACTTCCATGCACTGAATGTCTTTCAACTGGCCTCCTCTCAGTATATAAATGGAAATATATTAAATAAACACTTCCATGTACTGAATGTCTATATTGATTCTACTCGCCTCCTCCCAGTATATAAATTGAAATATATTAATTAAACACTTCCATGCACTGAATGTCTTTCAACTGGCCTCCTCTCAGTATATAAATGGAAATATATTAAATAAACACTTCCATGTACTGAATGTCTATATTGATTCTACTTGCCTCCTCCCAGTATATAAATTGAAATATATTAATTAAACACTTCCATGCACTGAATGTCTTTCAACTGGCCTCCTCTCAGTATATAAATGGAAATATATTAAATAAACACTTCCATGTACTGAATGTCTATATTGATTCTACTCGCCTCCTCCCAGTATAAAATTTTTTTTGTTTTTAATGGAAAAGCAGTGTGGTCTAAGAAATTATTTGGTTGTAATTTATGCCCTGGGGGCATATAAGGTGTTTATAGAAAGCGTGGTCATTCCAAAAGGGCTCATTCGATTGGAGCTTGAAAGGCCTAGTGCCCTTTTTAACAGTCGAATGTGATTGGAAGGCTTGACATTTTTATAGTAAAGATGGATGTGGGTATGATGTATTATTTTTGTTGTTGTTGTTGTTTAGACCAGGGTACTTCGTATCGAGGGAGTTGTCGTGGGAACTTCGAAAAGGGCTCATTCACTTGAAAATAGAAAGGGTTGATGCCCTTTTCAATAGTCGAAAGTGATTGGAGGGCAACTAATCCCCCTTCCATGCCCACCCTCTCATTTGCCCATTATGCTTAAAAGCTAAACGTTTCCTTAAGATTAAGTCAAAATGCACTGCGTTAATGCTAATTCCTAATAAGGCATCTCAGCAACATGTCAAGAACGACTGAGGGTATTATGTTCAGACTTTTGGGGCTACTTCTGCTCTTAAAATTTAACCAAGTCAATATAGTGTAAGTTTATCCAAGTTATCAAAGAAAGTAAACAGATTTTTATGCAAATGGTATCAATTTTTCCATTTCAGGTTAACTAGAGGAGGTATGAAACAAAATTAAACACTACTATTTGTGTCCAGATTTTTAAAAGGGTGTATGTAATTAAAAATTGCTGAAAATTTTTCTCCAGCGTACAAATAGCAGCCCAAATTATAAAGTCTTAAAAAAAGAAAAGATTTAAATCATTATTTTCTTTTTCCCTGAAAAGACTATGTCAATATAAAACGAACAGAAATTAATTCAAAAAAACTCTTCCCACAAAATGAGTTTTTCAAAGAAAAGTAAAGAACTCCATTAAACAAAAAAATTATCAAATCTAAAATCAAATAATCTACATAGCGTGAAACTACCTCAAATCAGAATCAATAAATAAATAAAACCGAAAACAAACAGAAATTACAATAAATAACCGAGTCAAACTCAAAACGAGCATAAGTTGGGCTCAAAACCCCTAGGCCTTCCCTAGGCCAGAATAAAATTTGCACTTTACTGAAAAAAATACAGATGAATGTGCATTGTCAGTTTAATATAAGTAGTGGGGGCCCTATCCCTTTTCCCATTGAATTTCAGATGCAGCCCTGTTTCTATTTAAGATTCTAACGGAGCCCTCTGACATCACGGCAACCATAGGGAAAATAACATTGGATTTCTAGCGGAGCCCTTTGACGTCAAACGGCACATCTGTACAAGGCGGTTAGCTGTTTCTAGGCGACGGCTGGCAAGATTCCAAGCGCGTGCCCTGTTTCTAGGTGAAATGTCCAAGTGTTTCAACTATTTAGAATGTGGTCGGGTATAATACACAAGTTTTACTAATCAGCTCATAACCCCTCACCCCTGTTTCTAGCACATGCCCTCTGACGTCACGGTGCACAAACCCCCGTTTCAAGCGCATGTTACACCACGCGATACACCCTCGAAATTAAAGGGTCATATAAGTGGAGCTACCAACCCCTGGCACCTGCACAGTACAGTTACCGGTTCTATCCAAGGGAACACACTTGGCAAGACTCCATGACACACACGTCAGTAGTTTAACGACGTCATAGCACTTACCCCGTTTCAAGCCGTAATGTCTTATATGCTTGACGCAGTTTTGCGTAACCCTACCACAGGAACCCATGGGGAATCCCCGCTTGTAACGTAATTTAACTTAATGGTAATTTTCTTCATTTTCGTAATTTTCGTAATTTAACTTTTCTTCATTAACTTAATGGCGGTACACACTTTACGTAATGATTGCACATCCCTCACTGCCAGATAATACCATTTTGACATTTTTCGCCGAAAAGCCTTTCTTTTCGGCGTTTCATTTTTCGCTCGAAATGTCTTTCATTTTTTCTAGAGTTCTTGACCCCGCCAGGACTCGAAAGGTCATTCCCCTTCCAGTGGTACTGCGCCTCAAGCAAGTCGTCAATGAAAGCTTTGTCAATATTTTATATCTTGAGCCATATTCTAAAAATAAACTATTGCACAACACCTGAGGTTTCCCATTTTTTGGCAGTCTCTAGAACGGCGTGTTTAATGCCAAATTTATACACTCCGGAGGGTAATTGCATTCAATATATTAATAAAGGGGAAATGCGTGTCTTACTCTTCCCAAACAATAAATCGTAAAACCATAGACAATGGAAATTAAAACAAATTGACAAGCAATAAAATATAAAAAAGATATCTAAAAAATACGACAAAAAATAAAAGATGAAAATTTCATATAATCATATACGCAAAAAAAAGAACCATGTATTATAGAAAACGGGGGGCTTCTAGCCTGAAACCTCCCAGAGACTAGGGGAGGGGGGAGTGATATTAGATGCAATTTAAACCATATTAAGAGATTTTAAGGAAATACTCCTTTTTCATTAAGATAAATTTATGAATATCAAAAAATATCCTAACTACAGGTTCCACCTCCACTTATCTTTAAGCTATAGAGTATATTAGTCAATGTTAATGCATACCACACTGGTAAATTATGGATGATATTAAGCAACCCCCACGACATCTCTACATCCCCCCAAAAAATCTTTCAGGCATTTCCTAATAAAAATTATGGTTCTGAATCCCGTGATTCAAGTTTCTTGCACCTCAAGCCAATCATAACTCACCACAAAATACTCCAGACTAGCAGAGTATTTCACCTATGTGACACCGTCCCCTCCACCATCCTTTGGGTGACCTGATATTATTGAGATTTCCCATTTTTTGGTTAGAACGGCGTATTTACTGCCAAATTTTATATACTCCGGGGGGTATTTGCATTCAAGATATTAATAAAGGGGAAATGCGTGTCCTACTCGTCTTAAATAATAAATCTTAAAAACACAGACAATGAAAATAAAAACAAATTGATAAGCAATAAAACACAAAAAAAGACAGCTAAAAACACGACAAAAAATAAAAGATTAAATGTCATATTGTACCATACATAAAAAACAACCATCTATTATGAAAACTGGGAGCTTCTAGCCTGAACCCCCCCCCCCCCCGAGACTAGGGGCGGGGGAACGATATTAGATGCAATTTAAACCATATTAAGAACTTTTAAGAAAATACCCCTTTTTCATTAAGATAAATTCATGGTTATTTGACAATATCCTAACAATATTTTGAAGCTCCCACCTAGTAGCCTTCATTTTCAGAGGATTGATTGATAATAGATGTAGTGTTTAGGTAATATTGCAACTTTAAAATAATAAACAATAACATGCCTAATTTAAGGAAAGACGAGGGGGGAGGACTCCAGGGGAGGGGAACCGTTTTCTCCGTCACCAGCTCAACACTTTTTTTATCGTTACGCAAAGCGCTAATTTTTAGGCGTATATTTATGGTTATCTTGCCTCCCCCCTCCACTAAGGCTCCGACCTGCCTCTTGGTCACTTCAAAGGAAGTGTCCAGTCCCCCTCCCCCCCCCCCCCCGAACGGTTTCTTTTAGCCCATGGTACATTTTTCACCAAAATATTGAAACGCGCAAAGGATGCGAAATTCCATTTCGAGAGATTCTTGTTATAATCCACCCATTACACTGTGGGGGAGTTTGGTTTGTATATGATCTTTTTGGAGGACAGAATCCGGCATTCCTAAACACAGTGGGGATTTTGGTCTACGTCTTCTTATTCCTGGGATAGGATCCTGATTTTGGTTAGATCAACTAACAGGCTAAAGACAGTCTTGCTCAAGATAATTTAAAGGTAGTAATAGGGAAATTATCGTTGAGTTTCTACGGCAACTCTCTAACGTCAGAGCAACCCTGTTTCTAGCGCTCAGCTAGCAAGATTCGTGCACTGGCAAAATTCCCCATTCATAAATTATTTTTCTGTAAGACCCCTAGATTTACCGTGATGAGGTCTAATATGATTAACGCAACCGTATCTCACAAACAAGACTAACAGGACCCCATGGACCTCCAGCACGGCACATACACATGCGTCTATTGCGTATTAACGGCGATGTATATCTTAAGAAAAGATACCCAATGGAAGGCCTTGGAAGATCATCTTGCGAGAAGGGCAGATGTCCAAACCGATAAAAAGTATACTTGTGGTCCGGAGCGGAATGGTGCTACGACACTGTTTTCACACTAGCACCAACCCTCAGAAATGACACCCCCCCCCCATTTTTTTCTTTACTAGTGTTTGATACTCTAAGCATTTCAGCCCACAGTACCACACTACAACTACTCTAAGACATCCATCTGTCATCGCCCCCATCTCCCAACAAAACAATTTTCAAACATTTCTTGTCAAAAATTGTATTTCAAGTTATTCATTCGGTTTTTTGCGAGCGATTCGGCCCACAGTACCACGCTATAGCTACTCTAAGACATCCCTCTGTCATCGTCCCATCTCCCCAAAAACACTTCAGACATTTCTCGCTAATTTCAACTCATTCATTCGGGGTTTTGGCAAGCAATTCGTGCCACACTACAGCACTATAACTACTCTAAGACACCCCTCTGTCATCGCCCTATCTCCCCAAAAAACACTCTTCAGACATTTCGCGCTAAAAACTTTAATCATTCGGGTTTTGTGCAATCAATTCGTGCCACAGTACATCACTATAGCTACTCTAAGACACCACTCTGTCATCGCCCTCATCTCCCAACAAAACACTTTTCAAACGTTTCTGGTTGAAAATATTATTTCAAGTCATTCATTCGGGTTTTCGCGAGCAATTAGGCCCACAGTACACCATTATAACTACTCTAAAACATCCCTCTGTCATCGCCCCACCCCCCCCCCCCGCACACACAAAAAAAAATTCAGACGTTTCTTGTTAAAAATTTTATTTTCAAGTCATTCATTCAGGTTTTCGCGAGCAATTCGCACCACAGTATGACACTATAACTACTCTAAGACACACATCTGTCATCACCCCCCATCCCCCTGCAAAACCCTTTTCAGACATTTGTCGTTAAAACTTTTATTTCAACTCATTTATTTGGGTTTCCGCAAGCAATTCATGCCATAGTACAGAACTGTAACTACTCTAAGACACCCTTCTGTCATCGCCCCATCTCCCCAAAAACACTTTTCAGACATTTTTCTTTAAAATGTTATTTCAACTCATTCATTCGGGTTTTTTCGCAAGCAATTCGTGCCACAGTACAGCACTATAACTACACTAAGACACTCCGCTGCCATCACCCATCCCCCCAAAACATTTTTTCAGATATTTTTTGTTAAAAATGTTATTTCAATTCATTCATTTGGGTTTTCGCGAGCAAATTGGCCCATAGTACCACACTTTAACTACTCTAAGACAACCCTCTGTCATCGCCCATCTCCCCAAAAAACACTTTTCAGACATTTCTCGTTAAAAATTTATTTCAAATCATTTATTCGGGTTTTCGCGAGCAATTTGGCCTACAGTATCACAATATAATTACTCTAAGACCCCCTTCCGCCATGGCCCCATCTCCCAAAATAAACTTTTCAAAAATTTATCGTGAAAAATATTATTTCAACTCATTCATTCGGGTTTTTCGTAAGCAATTCGTCCCAGAGTACAGCACTATAACTACTCTAAGACATCCTTCTGCCATCACCCCATCTCCCCACAAAACATTTTTCGGACGTTTTTGTTAAAAAAATTTATTTCAAGTCATTCATTTGGGTTTTTCACAAGCAATTCGTTCCAAAGCACAGGACTATAAATACTCTAAGACACCCTTTCTGCCATCACCACATCTCCCCACAAAACACTTCAGAGATTCCTTGTTAAAAATTTTGTTTCAAATCATTCATTCGGGTTTAAGCAAGCGATTCGCGCCACAGAACAGCACTATAACTACTCTAAGACACCCTTCAGCCATCGCACCATCTCCCCACAAAACACTTTTCAGACATTTCTTGGTAAAATTTTATTTCAACTCATTCATTTGGGTTTCCACAAGCAATTCACACCACATTACGACACTATAACTACTCTCTAGCACCCCGACAGCACCGTCATCATCATTGTAAGCGTCTTATAGCGTTTCAAACACACAAAAATACACACACACACAAACACACACACACACATACATACATACACACACACGCACACACACGCGCACACACACACACACACACACACACACACACACACACACGAACACAAAACACACACACACACAAACAAAAACACACACACAAACACAAAAAAACACACATGAACAAAAAACACACACACAAACAAAAACACATAAACACACACACATACAAACACAAAAAGACCACACACAAACTCACACACACAAAAACACACGAACACAAAGACACACACACTAAGACTATAATGGGACATAGAGAACTGATGATTGGGCCCTTTTGTATTGATTAATTTCTTGATAAACTTCCATGTTTGAAATATTTTGTTGCCGTGTATTTTGCTTGGCTAATTAAAAATTTAGCTTTTGTGTCCAAATTTTGAACAAATTTAATAATGTCACAATATAACCTGTATTTTTACCAAGTAGCATGGTTAAACATCATTAAGCTTCAATAGGGGAGGGGATTTTCTTACAAGGTTTTATTCTGCATTCCCCCTCTTAGATTCAAAAAAATCTTTTTGTGGTATTGTCATTGACAAAGGGTTAGTTTTTTTACGTTTATTTGTTAAAAAAATTGAAAAAAACGAATTTTCCCTCCCTGGATTATGAAGAATACTCTTCCCCCCCTCCACCCCCCCCCAAGGCCGTGTTGAATGAGCCCCTTCCAAAGTTTCTATGAGTATCACTCTCAAATGAGTGACTTGGTAAAAAAAAAAGATCTACTTCGTTTTCCGGTGCGTCTCTGGTTGGAGCATAAACTACAATAACTGATATGTTGAATAGGTGGCAGTTGAATTACGCTCTCCTTACTATTTATGAGATGTGTTCCCTCTCTAGAAGAGAATTTTTTGATAAGGAGTTGATAACGATGCCCACTCCACCATACGCAGATCCATCTAGGGATATAGAGTTGAAAAAGGAGAAAGAAGCGGCGTCCTCATGAGTTCTAATCTCTGAGCCTTCCAAAATGCCGTTGATTCGAGTTTTTGAAACGCACATTATGTCTATGTTGTAACGCAACAATTCCCCAGCGATGAACGACTGGGTCGTTAGGCATTTCATCGAGCAGATGTTCCAGCACCCTACACTGAGGGGGTTGTCTATGTTTCCGAAGTAGTACCTCAGCTTGCCAATTTTTCGGAGAAGACGCCAATGAAACCTTCAACGCATCACTTGCTCGGGATACCGTAGTATGGGTTGGACTCTTTATATTGACTTGCATTTGGACGTTTTGTGGAAATATATTTAACCGTGCAGGTCTCCACTCCCTAATGGTACCCTCTGTAGTTTGGCATAGCAAGAATTGTGATTGGCGATTCTAGTCGTTTCCACCTGCCTATCTCGATGAGGAAACCGCAGTAAGATTTCTCCTATGCTTAACTAGAGACGGAAGACTAGACTAACCTGATGGTGGGACCACACCTCCCGAACCATCAGGACCATCCAGACTTTTTAAACCCAACCTAGTTCACAGGAACGTTTTAGTCAGGAAAAAAAATATTGCATAGAAGGTATGTGGTCCTCTATTACAGGCAACACTAGAGCATTGCCTCTCGTATTGTTAATTTAGCCACAGATGCTTGTGAAACTCCGATGATAGTAAAACAAGAACACGAATCGTGGTTTTTCCATCAAATCGCAAATGTGTAGACGTGGGGTAGGCTGCAAAGGGTCGAAAGCGCACTTTCAAAGTGTATCGTGCTTTCCACCAACAGAAGAAATTCTGACTGAATTCATTTACAGCTAGGATCATTTTATATCAATAATATTTTGCGAGTATTTTGAGAAATTTGCTTCAACACGTAAGGGGCTTCAGACTTTTCGTTTTTATGCTAACGCTTCTTAATGTGTCTCAGATCTTGTATAATGGAGACGTAGGTTTACATAACTGACATTTCATTAAGAAGAACATGATGTAAATGCCATAAAGTTTAAAATGAAGAGAAGTTTGAAGAGAGTTTTAAATCAGAAAAGAAGAAGAAGAAAAGAGGAAAAATATTAAAAATAATTGTGTTAGAGAATTTGAAAATTTTGTGAAAACAGGACTATCAAGTGAAGTTTTCTTGATTATTTTTATTTATATAAAGTGGGGATTTTATCTCAACCATGATCCCAATGAAATTACCACCTGAGAAGGGAGATATTAATTACCAAATGCTAGACACCATCTCCCCATTACCAAGTGACCTTTCTGAGGACTCAGACTCCAATGAAACCATGGTCACTGTCCACTCTGAGGACTCAATTCTCCATTATGATGGCTTCAAAACAGTCACTCCTAAAAGATCCAAGAGAAAACGGTACACCAGTTTCTCCCCATTAAAGACAGTTTCTACTACACCCCCACCTTTTTTGGAAGAAAAGCACTTCATCTACATTCTTCCTACCTCTCCTGAAACCATGTTCCAAATAAAAAACATCCAAACAATTAGACTTGAGCTCTTCAAAATCCTGAAAATTAATTTCAACCTCAATATCAACAGAGATGGTTCAATCTTAATATCTATTCAAGCAGGCTTTGAAAATTCAAAAATAACTTTTTTGTCACTTAACTCCCTTGGAGGCATTAAAGTCCATTCAAAGCAATGGATATGCCCTCCCCCTGCCCAAACAAAAATTGTCATTTACAATATACCTAATGGTATTTCTGAAACTGACTTAAAGGACGGCCTTATGAACTGCAAAGGCCAAAAAATATCAGTATCAAAAGTCACCAGACTTGGAAAACCCAACAATGATGGCATATACACATCTAAATCCTAACTTTTCACCCTGGACTCCACCCTAGAGAACTTCAGTGAACCTATATCCATATTTGGCCAGATAAAGCCCTACAAAGAGTACAAGGCTAAGCCAATACAGTGTGAAATATTTCTGACAAAGGGTCACACAAAACAACACTGCAAAACAAACCTGAAGAGGTGCAACCTATGCCAAAACATCCATCCTCCAAACACAGCAAACTCTGCAAACAAGAAATTATCATGCATTAATTGCAAAGGTCCCCATTCTTCTGACAACAGATCTGTATGCCCAAAATACAAGGCAAGATCAATGGCTCTCAGGTTGTCTGAAAAAGAAAATATCCCATTTCAGTTTGCAAAAATGAAACTCATGGTGCACAATGCAGATACACCTGAATTCTCTGAACTAAACACACAATCTAATCAAAAAACTACAGCAAAAAGCTACAAGGACCCAACCACAAAAAACATTCCCTGGACTCAAGACCTTAGACTTTCCCCCTTCCAGCCAGAGACCAAGACCCTGAATCTTCTATAAGTAAACCTACAAAACCAACCTCATCAAAATTGCCAAAGGAAATATCAGAAGAAAATCCAAATCTACTTACAAACTTATGCCTTTACATATTCAACTACAACTCACTCTCCAGAACATCCCTCACAGAAGATCAAAAATCCTCAATTCTAGAAGAGATGGCTAATACCTACTTCCCAAAAAATCTTAAGGACGCAGCCAACACAAATTTCAGAACTATACTCAATAAACTAAATCTATTGGCTAACCCTCAGTTACCTCTATCCTCCTCAATTTTGCAATGGAATGTGAGATCATTAAATGACTATAAAATCACTGACCTGCTTAAGTATACTTCTTCACACAACATAGACATACTATGCCTCCAAGAAACCCATTTAAACTCATCAGTTAATCTCAAAATTCCTGGTTATGATATCCTAAGAAAAGACAGATGTTCCAATAGAATTGGTGGTGGATTTGCCATCCTTGTACAATCACACCTCAAATTCTGTGGTATAGGCCTCCCTAATTTCAGTCATGACATTGATGCAATTGGTGTAAAGTTGTGGCTGGCAAACATGGAGGTCACTGTTATTAATTTATATAATCCAAATGGCAATAACAGTGGACATGATTTTTTCAATTTTATTTCTAATAATTTCTCAAATTCAAATCTAGTGGTTGTTGGGGACTTCAATGCCCATAGTTCTATCTGGGGTTATTCACCTCAAAATAATGCTGTAAAATACATAGAGTAATTCCTCACCAATTTTACCAATATAGTGCTAGCGACTCCTAGACACCTAAATACCTACTTCAGCAAAAGAAGTGGGAGTTATTCAACTATTGATCTTCAATTAGTTTCATCAAGTTTAATAAATAAAACTACTGTCAACAGAATAGACAACCTCCTAAGTGACCATTTTTCCATATGCACAAAAATTGGTGACCCAGCCATCATTGACAATTTCATTTCCCACTATGTGTGGCAAAAAGCAGACTGGTCAAACTTCTCCCACATTCTCTCAAACCATGACTACTCTTCACTGTCCACTGACCCAAACCAACTCTCCGAAAATCTCACATCACTACTTCTTGATGCTGCAAAACTTACCATACCCCAGTCCCAATGCCCTAAAACACTGAAAAATAACAAACCCCCTAGGCCATGGTGGACATCCTCTTGCCAAGAGGCTTGGCACAATAAAAGGAATGCCATCAGATCCTTCAAGAGAAATCCATCCACTGGAAAATATATTGCAAAGCTACAAGCAGAGGCAAAACTTAAGAGAACAATTAAACTTGCAAAAGAAGAGGCTTGCAAAAACTTTCTCTTATCAGTGTCCCACAAAACGCAAGAGTCCAAGATTCATAAATTCCTAGACAAGATGTGTGGCAAATTCTCCACACAGAACCCCTTCCATTACCAGCTAACTCTAAATGGTCAGCAGCTGGAAACCAATGAAGAAAAGGCTAAATTTTTAGCAGATTTTAATGAGAAGAAATTCAAAAACACCTCTCATAATCCACCTCAGACCAGCCTAACACCCCATTTTGACTTGCCTGGGTCCCAGTATCTACTCCAAGATCTTACAATGATTGAGCTGAATAAAGCAATCAATTCAATCAAACCCAAAACAACTTGCAGCCACGACCAGATCCATCCATCTTTGCTCCAACACCTTCCAATAGAGTTTAAAAAAGTACTCTTATCTCTCTTCAACAATGCCTGGAGCAATTCCTCCTTCCCATCTGCTTGGAAAACATCACTCATCATCCCCATATTAAAACAAAATAAACCCAAAGAGGACCCCAACTCCTTCAGACCCATTATGATTACCCCAGCTCTGGGAAAATTATATGAGAAGATAATTCACTCCAGATTGTATTGGTCTGCTGAGTCTAACCACCTCATCCCACATACCCAAACAGCATTTAGGAAATATCATTCTTCCATTGATGCATTTGTTTGCCTAACCAATGCCATATCTGAGTGTCTGAAAGACAACCAAATCCTGGTTGCAGCCTTCTTGGACTTCCAAAACGCATATGATAATATCCAACATCCACTCCTACTGCAAAAATTATCAAAAATGGGTTTTCCAATACCTGTAGTGAATTTCTTTAAAAGTTACCTATCTGAACGTTCTTTTGTTCTCCGAGTAAATTCCTACATCACTTCTAAAAAGTCTGTCTCCAAAGGCCTTCCCCAAGGTGCTGTCCTCAGCTGTCTCCTGTTTTCACTATATTTATGGGATCTCAACCTACCCCAAACAAATATTCAGTTTGCAGATGATATAGTCCTATGGTCTACCTCAAATGATTTTGAACTAGCCCAATCCAAGTTACAAAAGTTGCTTTATGCCTTTGAATGTTTCTCCAACAATTCATGCCTACCCACCTCCCCATCAAAATCAGCTATAGTACAGTTTCATAACAGGAGAAATCCCCAATCTGCCCTACTAACCCTAAATGGTGTTGTCATCCAAAAGCAACAACACATCAAATATCTTGGCCTCACTCTAGATCAAAAACTAACCTTCAGGCTCCACATTGAAAATGTGAGAATAAAATGCCTCAGAAAAATGCGTATCTTACAAAGGCTACTCAATACGCCTTGGGGTTGCCATGAAAAAACTCTAACAAATTTCTATAAGACTTATATTAGATCTCAGATTGATTATGGACTAATTGTCTATGGCTCATGCTCAAAAACTCTACTTTGCAGTCTGGAGACTGTCCAGAATACTATGATTCGTGCTATACTCGGCCTCAGGAATCACACCAAAACCAACTTCCTCCTCAGCGAAAGTGGTCTCATCTCTATTGCCATGCGTAGAAACACTCTACTTGCCCGCTACTTTACAAAAATTGAAGGTAACAGTTCCCATAGATTACATGACTGGCTAAGACACCCTGGAGCTTTTAGGGGCCTTGCACGGGAATTTGCAACCACCCAAATGACCTACCCCATTCCTTCATCTTCTTTATTTCAAATTTACCCCCGGATACCTTCCTGGGCTAACCTCTACCCAGAAGTGAACCTTTTGTTTGCGCCAGCTATTAAAACAGACCTTTCCCTTGCCTATGTAAAATCATTATTTCATGAGTTAGAGTCTCAGAGATATATCCACCACCTCCCAATTTTTGTGGATGGCTCAAGAACAGATTCCAGGACTGCTTGTGGAGTCCACTTCCCATCTTTAGGTATAGCAGCTGCTGAAAGGCTCCAAAATGATGTGAGTATCATGACAGCTGAAATAGCTGCCATCAACATTGCATTGGAAACCATTATAAAGATGCCACACCCCCCAAGAAACACCCCGCTTATAATTTATTCAGACTCAAAATCAGCCCTTGCCTCAATATCACCAGAACATTCAGATTACCCAGACAATGATACCTCCACCACTCTTGTACTATTGAACCAACTACTTAAACAAGGTATATCCACAAAATTCCAGTACATCCCAAGTCACATGGGTATAGAAGGGAACCACAAGGCAGATGAAATAGCTAAATCTGCCCTTCAGCATGAAATAATTTCTGGAAGACCTATCCCAGTAAGAGATGTAAACCATTGGCGCCTAAAAATTTATCTAACAAACCAATGTCCACCAAACCTTTCTCCATTTACATCCCGGAAAGACTCAAAGATGTACCACAGAATACGATCAAATGCTACTGGCCTTAACAGCCAAACGTATCTCTATCAAAACACAACCATTCCAACAGTAATCAGCCCTCTTTGCCGCCTATGTCAAACCTATGATGAGACCATCAACCATGTTCTTTTTGGTTGCCCTGTGGCAAATCTCAACCATAACAAAGAATGGCTAACTTTATCTGCTATATTCAAGCGCCTCAAGCTAACCCCTAATATTGACCAACTAACACAAAGGAGACACTCTTCAACTGATGATACTGAATTGTTCAAAGCTGTCTTTAACTGCCTAAATATAGGTGGTTTCATCAATGATGTATAAAGCCTATTATTGAATAATAATAGTCTAATCTCTATATTTGATTTCCCAGGACACCCCTGACATAATCATACAATACGAAAAAGGTTAAATGGATTCATCCGAAGCCTATAATTGAAGAAGAAGAAGAAGAAAATGGAATTAGCATTAATCTACATTAGTTGAATTATTGAGATGTGGACTTGTCAAGCATGTGGTAAAGCAGTTTACTTTGGTATGAATTTAAAATTTTAAGGTGAAGTTGTATATTAAGGGCTTTTGTTGGTCTTGGAAAGTAGACTAGGCCTAGTTGAGTTAGGTGAATGGATCCAGAGCCTTTAGGTAAAATTCTACTTTAGCTACTTTTGGCTATCTTGGAAAGGAATTAGGTTAAGAAAATGAAACTTTCAGGGATGGGTCAACAGGCTAAAGCATGTCCCAGGAAAGTAATTTGAAGTACCTACCTCCAATCCCTCTCACTCTAGGGGATCCTGAAATTTGCCTACATGACAGGTATATACCTATTGAAATTTTGACAAAACAAAATTTTACCTTAATTTTAAGTTATCAGTTTCTTTTTCTCTGGTTTTAGTTCTGAAAATGCAATTTCAAATATTTGATCAGAATTTTAAGAGATATAAATAGTTTATTTCCAAAATTTAGGAAATTTATTTGCATATCTTTAAAGCCTTATAAATTGGGATTGAGCAAAGTTGTGAAGCTGAAAACAATTTTGTTGTACTTCATTTAAGCAGAAGATCTATTTTGCTAGGTTTCACTTCTATAACTCACATATTTTTAAAGGTCATCAAAGGTCAGGACCGTCTAGAGGGAGAAGGAGTGGAGGTGGGTACTTCAAAATATCTTCCCAGGACATACTTTAGCCTGTAGACCTATCCCTGAAAGTTTCATTTTCTTAACCTAACCCCTTTCCAAGATAGTCAAAAGTAGCTAAAGTAGAATTTTACCGCTTTTTTTATGCTCTTTCCAAATATAATAATGATTTTGTTGGAATTTCATCCCCACTCCTATATAAACCAATTCAGGGTATGTATTTGCACATTAGGGGGGGGGGTATTTTATTTCTGATTTAAATGAGGGGCAAGTTTTAAATTTACCCCATCCCCCTAATGTGCAAATATATACCCTGAATTGGTATATATATATAGGCTAGGCTAGGGGTGGGGGTAAAATTAATTTCCAACAAAGAGCATAAAAAAGGCATCAAGCAGTATGTTTACTTTATTAATAAGTCAATAATATAAACTGCAAAAAATTTACAAGCTAATTTACCCCTTACCTCCTTGGTATGCAACTATATACCCCAAATTTTATTTTTTCCAAATATTCTACCACCTCTCACTCTTGCTCTTCAGGTTCTTGTTTTGTCGCAGTTGATTCAATTTATGGGTAGGCTACATGGATTGAAACAAGAGAGACACATTGGCAGAATCCATAGAAATACATAATTTGGGCTATGTAGTTGCATGTTAGGGGGAAAGAAATGAAGTATAGTACAGCTACAATCTAAATTTATTAAGCATTTTATAGAGTAAAAATTATTCTCTTAACATTTTTCCTTCTTAATAGCCACTAATTCAGACCATTACTATTTTGAATTATGTATCTCCACTGCTTCTCTCTCCAGAAGGCACTGAATTTTTATGATCTTTGTGTTATAGAAGTGAAACCTTGAAAAACAGGTCTTCTGCTCAAACAAGGCACTAGAAAAGGGTTTTGAGCTTATACTTTTTTTTCAGTTTTGACTTATAAGGCTTTAAAGATCTCTAAAAAGAGAGGATAAATATATACACATTTATATAGCCTAACTTAGCTAGAAATATATTGAATACATCATTTTATGCCTTTTTGTACAGTCTTTCCAAATTCAATATTTGATTCTGGGGCAAATTCCTTTTTGATCCCTTGAAGGTGCTAAAAAAGCTCAGTACAGTCCATTGTAACCAAAAGTTTAAAATTATGTTTTGAAAAAAGTGGTCTAGTAAAAAAAAAATTGTTATTTCTATTTGATTTGGGAATTGTAATTACTATTTTCATTAATCTTAATAGTAAAATGTTATTTTTAAAACAAATTTGCAAGATTTTTTTAAAAGAACCAGAATCCCCTTGCAAATGACACCACAGCAAAACCAGTGTCATTTTCAAGGAATTTCAGACTATTACAAATTTGCTCATAAAGGTCCAGGATAGGGCCTCTTCAGAAGGAGACATGCTAGAACAAAAGAGACACTTTTTTAGATTGCTAATATTATAACTATTTTTGTGCTTTAGTTTGCATTTTTGACAATTTATCCTGATTCCAGTGGTGTAATTTCATCAAATTCCTAGGGAGGGGAGAGGACAAAGTCAGGGCCAATTTTCCCAAATCAATTGAAAATGACAGTGAAAAATGAACCATATAGTAACATAAAGTTAAAGATATAGCCTACTAAAGAAAACTTATGCATTTTTGTGGATGCTTGAATTATGCAGGCTTATCTCAGTTTTGACAAGATTCCTGAAGAAGCTAAATTTGGGCTGGGGGGGGGGCCAGTTGCCCCCTACCCCAACCCCCTCTAATTGTCTCATATAGCCTTAGGCTATATATTAAAAAATTTGCATAATAATTGATGATAACTGATTCAAAACATATAAAATTTGAAGAAAAAAAAAGAAATATGGTCATTGATACTTGCTCTATATTGTAAAGTGAGAGTTCCTTAAATTTGTTTGGCTAGTCTCTTTTTTTTGGGATATACGAGGCCTTTCGAGCGGGGGGGGAGGGTGGCAGGGATAAAATGTCAAAAGCACAAATCAAACCATGGAAATAAACATGAGATGAGCAATCTAAAAAAGTGTCTGTTTTTGTTCTAGCATTTCTTCTTCTGAAGAGATCCAATTCTAGATCTTTACCAATTTGTTTTCAAAATAACTCTTCACTATTAAGACTAATGAAAATAATAATTAACATTCTTGAATCAGCTACAGATGGTAATTTTTTCTCACTAGACAGTTTTTTAGAAACACATTTTAAACTTTTAGTTACCATGGGCTATTTTGAGCCCTTAAAGGGCTCAAGATGGAATTTGCCCTAAAAGTGATTATTGAATTTGGAAAGAGCATGAAAAAGGCATCAATTGATGTCTTCACTTTCTTCCTATCTAAATCATATGAATATGTATATCATGGTTGCAGCAGTACCTGTAATATTGTGAAGGATAAACCTCAGCCCATAGGAATCCAAAATTAATTATTTGGATTTACTTATCTCTTATAGTCACCACATCCAACAAGTGAAGTTAGGTTAATTTTAATGAAACAATTCTTATTTTATAATATGCAGAATAATTGAAGCTAACACATATTGCATTCAGACCCACTATACTCTACACCCCACCTCTAATGTGCAAATATATAGCCCAAATTATGCATTTTCAAAATATTTTCCACCTGCAGTTTGTCTTTCCAGTTTTTGTTTTGTCACAGTTGATTTAATTTACAGGTACACAAGTTGAAACACATTGCAAGAATAGCTGGAAAATTTATAATTTGGGTTGTATATTTGCAAATTAGGGTTTGGGGTTAAGTGTAGCAGGTCTGTATGCAAAATGTGTTAGCAAAAATTATTGTGCATATTATGAAGTAAGAATTGTTTTATTAGGATTAACCTAACTTCACTTCTTGGGTGTTGTGGCAATAAAAGAGAAGTACCATTTTGAAAACAGAGTACACAATTGGAATCATAATTCCAAAAACTATATACATTGACCTTAAAGTCTCCTGGCTTGAACAACATTGAAAATCACTTTTTTATTTGCATGGGTAACACTGTTGTGTCTGCTTTTTTTTCTGTTGCTAGCAGGGCAATAGAACATCACAGAGAGCTGTTTAAGGGTTCATTTTGAAGGAAATTGCTCATCTAATTGCTTTTGTAATTAACAAAACACAATATTTAAAATAAAATTTTTTTTTCACAAAATACACACCAAACCAGCCACTCTAATCTAGTGGCTTGTCCCTGCAGAAGAAGATAAGATTTAGTATCAGCAGACAGTTGGGGCAGTTAAGAAGGAAACACTGTGAAATTCTGAAAACAACTTCAAGAAATCCTAAAATACTTACTAATATTATTCCTAAAAGCACATTGTTTTATTTTGTTCCAATTCTCTTCCCCCTAATATTCAAATATACAGCCCAAATGATATATACTCTATGCACTTTCCTGCTGCCTATTACCATTGATGTTGCTTGTTTGCTGTTAAATTGATTTGAAAGAAAAAGTCAGCCTATGAAAATTCATAGAGTAGGCTATATATTTGCACTTTAGGGGTGTGGCAATAATGTAAAGTGATATGCTTTTAGGAGGTATCTAGAATTTTTTTAAGTATTTTTCAAAGATTTACATTGTTTTGATCTAAGGGGGCTAAATACTAAACTAGTACCAAAAAGAGATTAAAATCTCCAAATTAAAATGAAATGTTTTTGTCAGGATTTAGGTAGGTATAGACTATAATAGTACTGTCAGCACTGTAATAGTGCTGTCATATATACAGTCTTGTCAGCTTTGGAAATAAGAAAAGGGTAAAGATTTGCTTGCCAGTTTCCAGGGTATATTTTAGGCCTTGGATTCATTCCAAGACTTAAAATATAGTTCAACTATTTTCCAAGATAGCAGGAAGCCCTTCAACCAGAATTTTTTCAGGTTTATGCAACACTAGGTTTTTGGGAAGCAGAAAAGGGGGCTGATGTATTTTATGTGGGAACTACAAAAGTGGTAAAATTCTGGATTAGAGGTTTTTTCAAAAAAGATCTTTGATTATAGTTGAGATAGGAGAACAAAACATTGAACAATGAATTTAGATCCTTGATTATGAGTAATAATGCTTGTAAGATTCTCCCTATAGCCTAAAGGAACACTAATAGCCTAGGCTAACAAAAGAATAGCCTAGTTGGGCTAACAAGTTCAATTCCCCATCTCAACACTCTTTCTGGTAACATTGCAGAGTTCCAGCTTTTGTCAAGGAAAGATAGAACAAAAAGAGTTGAAGGGTAAAATACCCACTGCTTTTTGGTTCTTGATTCTGGTCTGATTCCTGCTGCTATTTTTTTGGGTATCTATTTAGCCTACAGTATAAGAGAGAATGTTAGTGTTTTGTTTGATTCTGATATTTCCATGGACTCTCTTTTGTGCTCACCATGTCAGGTTGAGTTTGGGGTCCCACAAAGCTTAACATATTTGGTTTTCAGTAAAGTGCAAATTCTGTTCTGGTCTTGAGAAGGCTTGAGGGTTATCAACCCTACTAATGTTAGTTTTTGCTTGTTTCGAGTTTGACTTAGCTATTTATTCTAATTTCTGTTGATTTCAGTTTCAATTATTTAATGGTAATGATTTGTAGTAGTTTTACACATAGATAATTACTTGACTTCATTTCTGCCCATTGTTTGCTTAATAGAGCTCTTTAATTTTCTTTGAAAAATCTGTTTTGAGGAAAAAGTTTTTTTTAGATGAATTTCTGTTCGTTTTTATTGACAAGGTCATAAAGTCATTTTCATGAAAAATTTTGTTTTATATCTTTTTGTTTTTTTCTATAAGAATCTATAGTTTGGCATAATTGTGAGGGTTTGACATGCCCAATATCCCTAAAGAAATAATTGCTCAACCGTTCTACTATGCTGAACAAAATAGTTGTCTCAAAATTTTGACTAGATGTGTTGGGGACATAAATCGGCTTGAGAGACGGGCTGATTACCCTCCAATCTGTTTTTACTCTTAAAAATGACATTAGAAGTTCTGATATTGGATTAAAAGAGCTTTTCTTGATATTTAAATGACGTTTCTAGCTTCTATAGAACGATATTACCTGTCTTTCTGCTTACATGCTTTTTTAAAACCTGTATGTTTATAGTTTTTTCGTCTAATTAGAACGCCCCTTAAACACTTCCTAGAAGTTTCACTTTAATGCTCTTGGTGTCATTAGTTACAGTAACTGTAGTTGTATTACTAAAAGTATACGCATAGTGCCTTCTGGCTAGTTCAAAATCTCCCACAACCAACTCTTAAAACCTAACTTAAAAACGCAAGTTGTTCTTGAGATATTGCTTTGTCACCTTTTTGAAAGTCCACATGTTCATAGTTTGTTTTGATTTAGTTCAACATCTGCCTAAATATTTCTTATATTTGTTTACTCAAGACGTTGTTATGTTCTCTTTGGACTATTGGCTACAAAATGGCTGTCTCACAATTTTGATCGAATTTGTTTGGGTAAAATAGTATATCAGGGGGGGGGGAGCTATTTTCTCTCCATCAAGCTTGACTCTTAAAATGGAACTAGAACTATGCATTTCAAATCAAATGAGCCTCCTCTAAAGTTCACAAGACCACCTCTTCCTAAAAACCTTATTCCCCCCCAAGGCACAACTTAAAACCCTTACCCCCATACTCTAGGGGGTTTTGTCATCCCCAAAGACATGTTATGAGGTCTTTGGACCTTTTTTTTAACAGATCTCTATCTTAAAATTTCTATCAGATGCATTTGGGGAAAATATGACGTGGGGTTGGGGTATAGCTGCCCTCCAATAAATTTGACTCTTAAAAATGGCTCTTCAACATCCAATTTCCAATTCAATGAGCCCCCTCTGAAGTTTATACGACCACCCTTTCCATAAAAACCTTAAATGGCCTTGAGGCATACCTTACAGCCTTTGCCCTGAGGACTGTGAGGGGGCTCTCATCCTCAAAGACATAATTTCTGGACTTTTAAACTACGTCAAATTAAACATCTATCTCGAAATTTTGACTGGAAGTGTTTGGGGAAATGATGGGCGTGGGAGGGGGAGGGTTGGTTGCCCTCTAATCCCTTTTGACTATTAAAGCCCTCTCAATTACCAACCGACTGAGCCCTTTTTGAAGTTTCTACGACAACAAATGGCCATCTTAAAATTTCTATCAGATGCGTTTTGGGAAAATGCAATGTGTGTGTGGGGGGGGGGGGGGTATTTGACTTCTGATCACATTGACTCTTAAAAATGAACTATAACTAATTGCCCTCCATGAACTCTTTTTGAAGTTCCTATGACATTTCTTTCTATAAGAAGTGCCCTGGTCTAAAAAGCAAAACAATATATTGGGCCCACATCGCTCTTTACTTAGGCAGCGCTATTGCACTGCTTATGATATTTTGTCTTGAGATTTCAATTATGCAGTATTGGAAGTGCCGATTAGATCAGGTAAGCCCCCCTAAAATTCAGCCTATGGGCGCCCATGTAGCTATGAACCAAGAACAAACTGTATGTTGTTGTTTATGTCACCATGAACCTTTCTATGCCCACAAATGTAGATCTCCATCAACTGGTGATGACATTCTAGTTGACTTCACTGATGGCAGTGCCTTTGGTACTACTGTCAGAATAGAGCCTTAGATCCATAATAAGTTGACTGATTTTAGAGAATAATTCTGCAGTTTGATGCTAATTACATGGCATTAAATGTTGTTAAATCAAGCTTCCTGATTTTCTCACAAATTTCTTAGACTTGCCTCCAACTTTAGGAAATTTATCCTTCAAGGAGCTCTCTCTTTGTAGTCTTAGCAGTCTTTATATTTTGTTCCTAGGTATTCTTTTTTATAGGAATCTCTTCTTCAGGCATTATATTAGTGGATTTAAAATGAAGATATTGACTGATCTCAAAAATATCAGGAAACTCAAATGAATTTTTCTTGGGTTGATTGTAAAGATTTTGTCTCACAGTTTAATTCATTCTTGTGCCACTGGTTGCCCCACTATGGGCATCAATGTTTTCTTTCCTTCTGATACCACTCTTCAGGGTATATTACAAAGCTAGGAACATTATCCTTGAAACAAATAGTTCTATGAATATACCATTGTTTGATTTAGATTCACTTTAAATTGTTTCGTGTGTGTCTTTTGCTTTCCTTCAATCAAACAGTGATGTTCCTGCAGCTTTTAAAACTACACCATTTCTTGTCTCTGATTGTTTTCCTTCTTATCTTTGTAATTGTGATAATATTTGGATTCCATTCAGTCAAATTAGACTTCAACCCCCTAAACTGCTTTTTATTTTGCCTAAAAAACTTCTCCTGAGTTGGCTAGAAACTATTACTCATTTGGTGCCTTTAAAAGAAATGTAAAAACATTTTTGTGCTGTTTTTTTTTTTTTTTTTTTTTTTAACGCCTACATGTGTCTGGTACAATTTGGATTTGCTTGTTGTTTTGTTTACTGGGCAAGGCACTTTGCTGCAGCTTGGTTTTCAGTGAGTAGTCAATTAGTGGCCGATTTGTATTTTCCTTTTCAGTGTGTGTGTGTTTTTTATTTTTATCTTTTTTTGGCTTATGCTTCTATTTTTATGCCTGAATTCCTTGCTATAGAGCCTTCTCTGTCATAGAGCCTTTGTACTTGATGTTTTGCTTTTTGTGAGATTAATAAATCTTATTGAATTTCTCTATATTTTCTTAATGAAAATATGATTTGCTTGAACAATTTTTCTGTAAATAAAACTGACTATTTGATAGTCAGTATTATCACTGAAATGATAGAAAATCCACAAAATTAGCAATTTTATATATGGTCTAGGGCTATTTCTGGTCCCATTAGTGGGGGGGGGGGTGTAATTGTGGTGTAAGAATTGTTGTATTTGGAAATGACATCATGGGGAAAATTTAGTGGTACATTTCTTATTTTTCTTCCTAATTTCAATTCAATGACAGTCCTTAACCCAAAACTTTGCCCTGGAAAGTTGTTTTCATGGTGTTTTCTTTATACTTTTTATTTGTCTTGGGCAAACAAGATTGCATAGAAGAGCTATTTTTAGGAGTAATAAGATTGCATAAAAGATATGTCTACAGTATCTGTCTGTGCTTTGGTAAAAAAAAAACGGGGTGTTCCCATTTGAGCGCTTTCCCATTTGAGCGCCACGGAATTTTGTTCCATTTGAGCGCCACGGAATTTTGTTCCCATTTGAGCGCCACGGAGTACCATTTGAGCGCCAAACCCAAAATTGTGATTTTGCGGTGGATGAAGCGTGGTTTGCTGCCACATTGACCTGTACAAATATTTATTGCCACGAAGACAACGAACAAAACTGAGGATTTTATTGGGTCAATGGTTGTGAAATAACTCTGTACTGAGAGTTAAGAAGCTAAACGTTTGTTAAGCTTGTGAAGAATATAAGTGAAGATTTTACGCACGTTCATAGGGTAAGAACTGATTGCCGCTGAAGAAGGCTTGCTCGTCAAGTCGAAATATTCGGCTCTTTTTTTAGAGTTATTTCACAACGATCGTTTAGAAATGGAACGAAATCACCCAAAAATGGTGCCAAAAACGGATAATTCAAATTAATATATTGGTAAAAATACAAACAAAAACTGCTAATATCACACATCCGGCGAAATGTTATGTGCGACACCCAAGAGAAGCTCGTCTGCTGTTCGAGTTCCAGCCCTGTACTCCGTCGACAGCTTTTCGAGTCGTTCGTTCAGCCTTGCATACTTCTTGTTCGTCCGATGGATGACATGACCCTGGAGTAGCTGTGTCCTTGCAGAATCGACGACTGCTTGTTCTTCCTTCAGGAAAGAGATAAACTGCCACAAGTTCGGGTGGTAGCGACCGACTCTTCGGTTAAACCGCATGTGCCATGATTCGAGGTCGTTGTTTGTCCTTCGCTGGATGCCGTAGACTGACCAGAAATGAGGAGGACATTGGTCGAACCACTGACGGCTGAAGTAAGTGACAAACGGACGAGCCGAAGGCCAGGTACGAACGATGTGAGAAATGATTGGACCAGAATTGATTCTGACGATCGCTGGAGGTAGGAACGCCAGAGCCAGAAGCTTTCGAACGTAGAGGTTGAAGTCTGCATCGGTCATGTACAGCTCACGGACTGAGTGACGCCCCAAGTTTCTGATTACTGCTTGGCAAAAGTGGAAGTAACACCCACGGTGCTTGGCGGCCGGAAAAACTTGCTTCACGGATGTCAGCAGACCGGTCTCAAAATCAGAGACGACGGTCGTCGGGCGAAGTGTCACTCCTTTCATCGCAGCCTGTAGGATCAGCTCGCTGAAGACGTCGTTGTAAAGCTGCGCAGACTTGCTCTCCATGAGCACGAAGACAGCGGGAAGTTGCTTGTCGCCGAAGAAAACGTGAACGGTGAACAACTGGCCGAATGGGGAAGGAGCTGAGTCGAAGGTGCCGTCCATATACCATTCCGGGCTTCGTTCAAGCAGACTTAACGACTCGTCGGTTGCAAAGCAAATCGCAGCGTTATTTTGAAGCTGAAAGAGGAGGAATCTCTGGTTTGCAGACGTCTCACTGAAAGCCTGGGGCAAGGGCGTCGGTACGGATATAGTATCAGCGGGCAGTGGTGGTATCAGCTTGTTTCGTGATCTGTACATGGACGACTTCACGTGCTTATAGGGTAACTGAGGCAAAGCACTCAGCCCACTGGCAGCAGCACTTGCGACCTGGCCGTCGTAGATAGCGGGAATCGGACGAGTAGTACGGGCTGACTCGCTTCGAAGGTCTGACCGGAATTTGTACTGCTGGGTCTGCAGAGGATCAGCGCTGTGGTCGTGCGTACCAACTGAAACTGGTGAGCCGTCGCTGGAATCAGTGTGTAACCGCCCGAGACATCCCTTCTTCATGCATCTCCAGCTCTTCTTTCTTCCTCCAGAAATCGGCTTATCGAATCTGTAGACGAAACCGTCGTGTTCTAGCAGTTGTTTATTCTTGGAGCTCTTCATTGTCAAACTGACTTATTAATACTAACCAGAAATATTGTTCCTGGCATCATTAAATACTTGTTATAAGAGGGTAAAAAAATATGCTCCCACACTAAATCCTATTGCATTTTGTGGGTAAACGGTTGTGCAATCGCTTACGCAATTAGGTCACCTGACCTAATTATCTGGCGCTCAAATGGGACACAACTGAACTAATTAAAATACGGCGCGCAAAGAGGAAAGGCCCCTTTGCGCGCCATGGCGCTCAAATGGGAAAGCGCTCAAATGGGATACACCCAAAAAAACTTCTTAGTTTGGTGTTTTATTTCCGCGTAAACTTGGAATGTTATAAGTCATATTTGTAGCTTTGATTGTTATTGAGTATGTAATTTCAGCTGAAAGAAAGCAGTCCATTGGGTTTGATTGGCATCCAAAATGTCTGCAGTGTGCAGAATGCAGAAAGATTTTGACTCCTGGACAGCATGCAGAGGTGAAACAACTTTTCTCATTATTTTTTTTTTTTTTTGCACTATGTTTATCAATACTTCTAACACATCAATTATCTCCAAACTGAAGGGTGAATATTTCATTTTCACAATGTTGCAGCAAAATAAAAGAATACTTTGAGTGTTTTAGTGGGATGTAAAATTACCTTGTCTGACAAATCTTTCCATACAAACCTGGTCTAGGGGAAAAAAGTAACTTAGCCTAAATAATACATGAATGCCTTATTGCTGTTTACTTAGACAATTCTATTGTGCTCTGTATAATAGGTGTTAAGAACTCAAATCCAAAAATAAATAGAGCCAGTTAGATGTTTTTTTCTCATATTATTATTATTGTGGGTAAACTCATAAAATTGAGTTGAGACTCAGGCCTTAAGGACCAATGATCTCAAGACCATAATAGCTACTTGGCCATTGCCCCATTGGAGTGGTATTTTGAGACAGGGCTTGCCTGTTGTAAAAGAAATTTCCTTAGTAGTGTCAAAGTATCCAGTATTGTTTTCTTTGATCCTAAGAATACAATCTAAGAGAGTTACCCACCAATCACTAATAAACAGTACCAAGCAATACTCACAGGGCTGCCACAAAGTCCCTAAAATCGAGTGAAGGTCCCTATAGGTCTCTTAAATTGATAAAGTACCGCTCTTCAGGGCTATAATGAAAGAAAGGTTGAGGTGGCTAGGGCACATTGTGCAGATGAAGGATGACAGATTGCCAAAGATTGTTCTTTTTGGCCAACCGTCTAGGGCTAAACGGAAAGCAGGTCGTCCTCGTCTGGGATGGGAGGACGTCATAAAGAAAGATTTGCAGGAAATGGGAATTCATGGGCGGGTGTAAAAAGGGAGGCTTTGAATAGATTGAGATGGAGAAGGAGCGTGGGTAGTTGTGTTGGCCTCAGGCGACTTGGTGCTGCGGTGAGTTGTTAGTAGTAGCAGTAGTCCCTAAAGTCCCTTTTCTTGCTTTGTTTTAAAGCTAGGTATCCTGAAGGCTAGCAATATCTGTGAGTATATGGTTTTTAGTATTTTTGTTGCAATTTAGATTCTTGGAACCTGTTTTTGCTTGTCTAAGAAAGACAAAACTTGTTGTTATATAGGCTACAGTGTTACTGTCTTGACAGAGTAGAGGGACTAGTAACGAAAAGGGGTGACCCCCTTTGCCTGTGGAGTCAATAGGCTAGGAGGCAGTAGGGTTCAATTGGTTTTGTTAATTATTTAGAAAACTTTTCTGTGTCACTTTGTTAGACACAGAGGGGAAAAAATAATAAGAGAATGGCTCCAAGTACAAAATATAAAGGAGGTGGTGTTAAAACCAGGTTTCTTGCACGATTTTGAGCTTACATGTATCTCTCTAACTATTAGACTACTTCCTAGCGCCCTTTTTTTATTTGAATGCATTTTTGGTAATAGCCCATATATTTTTCTACTAACTTCTTTTCTTTTTTTAAAGTTTAGGGTTTGAAGTTTCAGTTTGAATAAGAATGGGAAAGTGCAAATTCAAGGAGACTTGGTTGGATCAGTAAGATGCAACAGGACACCAAAGGAAACAGTGGTGTAGAGCCGTTCTGGCAGATATGTTCTCTTTCTACTGTTCTATCTGCAATACATCGCTTTTCAGCCATAAGGGCTCCTACGCTTTAGTGCAGCACGCCAGAACTGCTGAACATAAGAAGAGTGTTACCATAAAGCTAACACCAAATCAGCTTCGTTTCTCGGCAGTATCTTCCATGGAGAGTGGCATACCGGCAAAACTGCACATGCACGTAGGTGCTTACGAAGTGTGGGATGAAACAGCAGTTGCAGAACTTACATGGTCTCTGGAGATGATTGAATCTGACTATTCTGGGAAATCTGCAGACAGAATAGTAGATATATTTGGAAAAATGTTCAAAGATACAGTGGTCAAAATTTCTCCTTTGGGCAAACTAAGTTTGCTTATTTTTTAACCAAAGCTCCTGGGCCTCATTTTGGGAACATGACCCTAGGTGAAGCCGGCATCAGTTAGTATGTTGTCAAGTTCAACAAAACTACAAACTCTGAAAGTCAGAATGAGCATCAAATGAGGATCCGATTCTGGTCCGAAAAGATGAAACAAGCTGTAGAAAGACATCTGAAAACTGTGTTTATTGGACATGCCAACGCTGAAGACCTGAAGTCAGAAATAGTCAGAACAATCAATGACAGTGCTTTATCTATATCTAACTACTAGCTTTAAGTTGTGACGGTTCGAACGTGAACAAAAAAACTTCCGGCGGATTGACAGTGAAAAACGTGAATTGACAAGTAGCAAAGGTCTCCTTGATATTGGTACCTGCAAGATTCATTTGGCACACAACACTTTTCGGAAGGAGTTGCAGGAAAAATTGTTCCGACCTGATGATCAATGTCTACTACTTTTTAAATGGCTGGCCGGCTAGACAAGAAGACTACGGGAAGATTCAACAGAAAACTGGTGTTCCTAAGTCTCGCTTTTTGAAACACATACCCACCAGATGCTTAATAATAGGACCTGCTGCTTCGAGGCTAAGGAAACAGATGCTAGCTCTGTTTGAGTACTTCATTGTCTATATTTTAAAGAGAAGCCCTAGTCTTATGAAATCAAATGCATACAAAGAGATCATCCGGCTGATCAAAAAACTGATCATGAAAGCAGAGTGTCAGTTTGTTGTGGATAGTTCGAGCCTCTTCACACGTTTCACCGACAAATTTCAACGGGAAGAACCCCTAGTGCATGAGTTTTATACGGAGCTGAACCTCCTGGTTCGTTGAATCATTGGCTAGACGAGTTTTAAAATTCGAAGCCACCAAAGAACTTAGGGATGAACTAACACTTCAGCCATTCGAAGATGAAAAGAACTTTGTGCCACTGCTACAGACAGTTGTGGGTGACGAGATTGTCGACTGTCTTGAGTGAGTAGGCGAGCTTCCAAAACGCTGGTTCATCCAGCGTGTTCGGAAGCATTATTCTGCGGCCGCAAGATGTGTCCTTAAGCAAATACTCGGTGGAAAGTTTTTTGCAGTTGTTGAAAGCATTAACTTTTCTGCACTCCAATGAAGTTTCAAAACCAGTTTCTGCTCAGAGTCTATGATATGTTGCCAGCAGGTTACCTATCGTGACTAAAAAGGACATGCTAGTTGATAAGTTTAAGCTAGTCCAGTTATCCGGACTTCCACTAGAGCCAGAAAGGATCGACGACAAGTGGAACAACGTGATCCAGGAAGGAGAATATTAAAACTTGTCTGAAGTCGTAAAAAATGCTTTGACCATTTCACACGGGTCTGCTAGCATTAAGCGGGGTTTCTCCCTTTCTGGGGGAGGGGGGTTGTCAGCGAAGAAAGAGCTTCGATGAATGAGCGAACTTGAAAAGTCCGATCATTCAGGCATTGAAAAGAAGGACATGGTCGAGATACAGCTAGCGCAGGCCACGGTAGATGGGACTCTGTCGATGCGTACTGAACAAAAAAAAGGTAACTGCTACTCTTATTATCACTTGTCCTCTGGCCATGGAGAGATGTCTTAGTCATTTTTTTTTCTTAGTCAAGTGTCATTTGCTGTTTTGTCACTGCTTTTCTTTCAAAAGCTTACTAAAAACTGAGTTTTGTGGTCCATTTTGCTTCCAGAATGGTCCCTACAGAGGTCCCTTTTTCGGCTAAAAAGAGGTCCCTAAGTCCCTATTTTTACCCACTTGAACCTGTGGCAGCCCTGTACTCAACTCCTCAGAACCTTCTTTCTACCTCCTTGGATTGTTTCTTAAGGGATTATTTTCGGCATGAAGGTCAACACTTCAGGCGTTCAGCATGATTTACCACCAACGCATATTTTTGGATGCCATTAATTGCTTCAATCCATCTAACCTTGTTAGTCTTTTCCACAAAATACCCTGCCTAGTGGTCAGACGCTGACCAGGATGGTCAGTGGCTGGCAGTGACTGGAATTAGAAGCAGCAGGTCTCTATCTGTGCTTACTAGTGTCGAGGGCACTGCATATAGATTGATACTGCAAACCCCCCGTTTTTCTCTTGGCAAATCACCTTTGGGATTTCTCCTTTTGTTCTTCTTTGAAACAATACTACATGAAGCAATAATTTTCTGAAAAACTTACCAGACCAACAAAATGATGTTCACCCTTTTCAGAACAAGTCTGGGTGTCTCTGATGACGACATTACAGTTCTTAATATTCAGTTGAAATCCTTGATTCATTTTTTTTATTTTCGCATTACAGGTTGCAGCAGGCCAGTGCCCAAGTATTCCATGGTGCCTTACTGACCCTTCATCTCCATCATTACATAATTGCAATTGATAGCATTAACTTTTTCAAAAAAAATAAACTACATAAGTAATTAGTACCTTTTTATTATTTTCTTAATTTTGAAGACTGGTATGATCATTGCTAGAGACAGAGAGAAAGGATCCTTGTTTTTAATTACAGTTTCATAATCGTTTTAAACGGAATACTATTTAGTAAGCACTATCTATAATTTTTTTTATAAGGAGGGGTGAATAGAAGCTGGGGAGAATAGAAACTGAAAATTCTTTTTTGTTTTCTTTTTTTATTCTAAATTGTAGATAATTTCAGAGACCACACTGCCTTTCCATGACGATAAAATAAAAGTTCAAAATAGGGATAAAATCCTTTTTATTAGACAGTATATAGAAATTCACAAAAAATACCGGATATTTCGGTCACATATACAGTGACCGTCATCAGTAGTAAAACTACTGATGACAGTTTTGCTACTGATGACGGTCACTGTATTTGTGACCGAAAAATCTCGTATTTTTTTGTGAATTTCTATACACTGTCTATTAAAAAGGATTTTATCCCTATTTTGAACTTTTATTTTATCTAAATTGTAAAAAAAAATCTAAATTTCTTATTGGTTATTAATTGCCTACTTATTTTATGCAGAAGAGGAGAAAATATTGAAGTGAAAATTGAGTGAAGTTCTCTGAACCAGCAACAAACGGATATACATATTGGACAAAAACGTGAATATTTTAATAGTGATATCAATGATTTTGTCAGGTTTTCCTGGGAGAACGGAAAAGCTGTAAGCCAATTATGGAGATTTGTGGATTTTTTTTCACTATATCTCTTGTGTCTAACAGAGTATCTGTGAGTCATCAGTGAGTACGATCTAGGATTGGAGAGCACAGAAAGTAATAAGACAGATCAACTGCAATCTGAGTTTGCAGCATCATATATAGTTTTTTATATTGGCAGAGCATAGAAGAAAAGGTATAAAGGTAGATTAGCTCAAACCCTACCAGGATTTTGCTAAACACGTGTGTATTTGATTAGCAGATTCTTCTGTCTACATATTCGTAATAGTCTAGAATATCTAAATTCCATAAGTATGTGTTTACTACAGTAGTAGCGTAAAAATGCGTTACAACTACAACTCCATAGTATGGCAACATTTGATTGAGTTTTTCGTCGTCAAGTAAAAGCATGTGGTGATAGTTTACCCAAAGAAGAAGGCTAAAAACTCAATTGCTAAGCACGTCAAGCTTTCGTTAAGTAGCTACCAAAGATTGGGGCATTGCCAACCCAATCCAGAAGGAGGAGGAGAAAATGTTCTGAGCTCAGATTAAACTCAGATTAGCTAATAGAGTAAGATGCTGTGTATATTTTACGTACCCTAGAAACTAATTATGGCACATATCTGCCATTAACACCTACCATATCAGTTACTGATAGGCTTGTAGGTGTACGCATATGCAATCCCTGGGAGGGGGTCAGTAGGATCCTGTCCAAGAGAGGGGTCAAAGTTAGAAAAAGTGCATTTTAGGTAATCATTTTCAATATTTCAAGGGTTATATAGATAAAACGTTGGAGGGATCCTCCTGCCTGTGGACTGCTGCAGTGACATGGACTAACAGGGTTAAGTTGAAAGACTAAGTTTCTCTTTCTTTAAGTATTACTCTTTCGTTTCCATAACTATTTTTCTATCAATTGAAAAAAAGACGCATATAATCTCAAATTGAATGTTATAAAAAACAAATAAATAAAAGTATGTATTTTATGTGTATTTCTAGCGTAAGGTTCTAAAAAGTTGCTCATTTCTTCTTAGAGAAATACCATCAGTACTAGTGAAGACAGTGGAAGGGGGCTGGTGCCCTTTGAAAGATCCTCTTTTTGCTAGAATGCTGTTGTTTGAGCACATTAAAGTATTGGATCATAAAAATGATTTTGCGTTGAAATGACCTTGTAGCCATCACTCCCCCCCCCCGCCTCCGGAACAATTGCCTGGTCTTCCTGATATTTTAATATTTGCGACCATATATACTAAACACAAAGCTTTATATGGAGCAACTAAATTACTTTAGTATCTGTATACTAACAGTATCCGTTTTCTTTTCAGCATAAGGGGCTACCATTCTGTCATGTTCCCTGTTATGCTGCTCTTTTTGGTCCACAGTTATTTGGGCATGGAACCCGTGTTGAGTCCCACTCATCCTTTGGAAAAGGAGAAGGAAAAACTTATGGAGGTGTTTCAAGGTAAGTGAAAAGCAAAAAACTTAAATTCAGATGAGGAAAAGGAATAACTCCGAATAGATTAGATGCTCATTTATCAATGCTCTACTGCTACTGCAGTTTTTCAATGCTCTGCTGACTGAAACTGACTAATTGATAAGCTCTCCTTCTCCATCCTACTATACACTCAAAAGTTTTGCTTCAGACATACAGCCAATAGGTTAGTTAAGAAACGGATTGCAATAGGTTAAGTATTTATCTATGTTCTACTACTATGACAGTGTAATCAGAGGGTTAGGCCGTTTTAGACTGACATACTGGTGAATTCTCTTCCACCATTCTTGCTCTAAGTTCAAAGCTGCTATTTAGACCGTCTACCTTTTTTTTTTTTCTTTTTTTTTCTACTGGAGCTACTAATGTCAAATGTCTGTAGATAGAAATGCCAGCCCCTTCCGTATTATATGAACACTTCAATAGGAAAAGTGTATCTATCTTACTTGTCTGGCTCATTTGCAGTATTGCCAAATGGGGGTACTCACCCCATTTCGGCACTTTTTTTTAGTTTAGAGCATTACATTTTTTTAATTCAGCACATTTGTTAAAGGGAATTTCTTTGATAAATTACACACTTGGCGCATCTTCGCACAAGAAATGGTACTTTTGGCACATTCTCGTTTGTAATGGCAGCGCTATTAAAAAGTGTATATTTGATTACCCTATTCCCATGTATAAATGTGCAAAAATAATTCTGCAATTTGCTATCAAAGAATTTTCTTCCTTTGCTCCAAGTACGATTTGAAGGAAAAAACAAGTTTTTGAACTGAAAGTAAGGAGCAACATTAAAACTTAAAACGAACAGAAACTATTCCGTATATGAAAGGGGCTGTACCCTCCTCAACGCCTCCCTCTTTACGCTAATGCTTGACTCTTTCTCACAACTCTATTTTTCAAAACAACAAAAACTTTAGTGTAAAGAGCGAGGCGTTGAGGAGGGGACAGCCCCTTTCATATACAGAATAGTTTCTGTTCCTTTTAAGTTTTAATGTTGCTCCTAACTTTCAGTAGAAAAACTCGTTTTTTTTTATTTAATAGTACAAAACATCAAATTTTTTGCTTACAGGTTTTAGTTAGTAAATATACGTGGTATAGGGAAAAAAAGCTATATACGGCGTTTTTTGGACATTAGGGGAGCATTTGATGAATTTTTGAGGAATATATTGAAAGGGGTGTTAGTGAAATTAGGATTGCCAGTTGGGTCAATAAAAGTTATTATGAAAATGTATGAGGTGGTTACAGTAGTAGTAAGGGTAGGTATTTCTTACTCTAGGCCAGTTTTGAGTAAGGTAGGCCTTAAACAGGGATGTACTCTTATCACAGCCTTTGTTTTCTCTTTGTATTAATGATATTGAGGAGTATTTATAAATAGAAATGTCCCTGTGTTAAATTTAGTGTTGCTGGAGCTGTTTTGTTTATTATTTGCAGATGACATAGTATTGATTGCAAAATCGGCTCCGGATTTGCAAAAGATGTTGGAGATTTTTAAATGTTGATAAATCAGTTATACTAGTTTTTGGAAAAGAACAAAGGGAAGAGAATAAGTTTTATTTTAAAGGGAAAGAGATGAAAGAAGTTAAAGATTTTATTTATTTGGGATTTCAGTTTACAAGTTCAGATAGGTAGAGTGAGCAGGTGCGAATGACCATTTGGAAGGGTCAGAATGCTTCATTGGCGTTACTGAAGAGCCCCTTTAGGCATCTAGGACCGGCAGATATTATGCTACAGAAAAGAATTTTTGAGACGAAAGTAGGTCCAATATTGAGTTATGGTGGGGAAGTTTGGGGGTTTGAAAAAGGGGAAAAAATAGAGATAGTATATTTAGGACATTTTAAGAGACTTTTAGGGCTAAGTGGGAAATTTAATAGTTTGATGTTAAAGGGGGATCTGGGATTGTTTCCATTGACTGTAAGACGACGGGTTAGAATGATAGGATACTGGGAAAAGGTGATTGGTTTACCGAATTATTGGTTAGTAAATACAGCGTATCTGGAGGCGTTGCAAGATAGAAGGAAAAGTTCATGGGCTTCCTAGGTGAGATCAATTTTAAATAGTTATGGCTTATCAGGAGTTTGGAATGAAGGGAAAATGGTAGGACTGGGAGTGGGAAATGTAGCAAAATTAGAAAAGGGTGTGCTGGCGGATTAGGAGATTCAGAAATGGCAGTGTGAACTCGCAGCCTCGGCGTCCCTTGGCGTTTACCGGCAACGGAAGGAGGTCTGGGGAATATGATATTTATTTTAAAGTGAGTTTAAAGAGTGAATAAATAAAGTCGTTTATATCAGTGAGGGTAATTTTCTAGCACTTGGAGAAAAGAAGAAATATTTAGGGAGGACAAGGGTAATTGATGGTTCTTAATCATGCCCTATGTGTGGAGAAAATGGCAAGGATCTACTTCACTTCATAGCCCTTTGTCCCGAATTACGGGATTTAAGGGAGGAATTATTTTCTGGTAATGTGGGAATAAGTGAGTGGTTGGTTTCAGTAATGGGATTTAAAGATTATAGGACAATAAGAAAGATTCCGAAGTATATAAAACTGGGAATGACACATAGAGAGATTTTTGTGAGGGGAGGAGTGAGTGCTGAATTTAATGTTGAATGTGTGTAAGCTGTTTTTTGTTTGTTTGTTTATTTTTGTAGCCATGCCCCTTGTGCCTTTAGAGCATCAAATATTTATCTATATCTATCATGTGTGCGAAATTTTGTGTAATTATGTATGTTAGTTTAATGGTATTATGTGCTTTATTATGTTTTTATTTTGTTTTGTAATTTTTCATTGTTATGGTTATGTACTATATTTTGCCAAGTGTGTTATTATCATGTGCTATTATTTTGTGTGATTTTTCTTCTTTTTTTTTGCCATGGCCCAAAGCAGCTTTTATTGCAATAAATACAATCTATATATGCTTTCTCATAGAGTGATTGTAGGAAAATAACTTGTTTAGCCTATCGGTTTGTGTTTACGTTTTTTGTTGTTTTTTTTAAACATAGTATATTTTTTACAATCTTAGAGCATATAATTGTTTTAAGTGCAATATCAGGTAATAGTTTCTGCGTAGCTTAGGATTGATTTTGTTTCTAACAAAAAAATAAAAATCAGTTTTGTTTTTTTTCTTTTGGTTTACAGTTTTAAATAATACTTCTTTTCACTCTCGGCTATTTTATAAGTATTAGGCCTTGGTGTAGCTTATAAAGTTAAGATTTCATTCGGCTTATTTTCTTAGATTTTGTAAATCCTTTCTTATGAAGGGATTTTTTTTAATTTTTATTTGCTTTTGATGGTAAAAAGCACATGTAAAGGGCAGAAGTTCAACAACAATTAAAACTAGACAGTGAAAAAAGACTGAATATTATCACAGAAGAAAAAAATCACTAGGCCAAAAAAATTACATAACTAATGGTAAACCACTAGGACCCCAGCAGTGCATGTAATGGTGCTGCGCATATAGCACTGCACTAACAATCTTAGGCTTACCACTGGTTCATGGACAAAATTTGTATTAATATATTGGTAACTCGAATTTTTTTTCTTTGATCTTCTTATGTCTTCAAGAGGAAAACCCGGGATGTTTAGTGTTTTTCTCTTTTTAGGAGTGAGCTGGAATCAAAACTGAAGATCTACAATAAGTTTTTTGAAAAGAAAAATGGTGGGCTCAAATCTAGAGAGGTAAACAAACTTTATTATTACGTAATTAGGAATAACGTAGATGTACACAGGTTCTGTCTCTAGGGGCGGGGGGGGAATAATTTTCTGAAGGAAATGAGTGGGGGTCTGGTGCCTTCTTAAGTTTGTTTGCATTTCTGGGAAAAGCATATGTTATGCTTTTTTTGCGGAATCTGACCTGTTGAAGTAGCCTACAAGGTGGCTACTGTACTTCAAACGTGTCTATTTGTTTCTAAAATTTGTCTTTATGGTCTATCAGTAGCGTATCCAGGGGGGGGATCATTATTTTATCATCAAACGTGCAATCGCCTCCTGTAATCAAACAAGATGTCAAGAAATTTTTCTCACTATTTAACCCTCGGAGCTATAAGCACTAGCTTCTCTGCAATGAAGGAATTGCGATAAGGAATCAGACTAAGAGGCGATAGTTCATTCAAACGGTGCTATAATTCCAGTGTAAGCTAAGCATTGAAACAGAAAGGTTGCGTGAGAGGAAAGAAAGAAAATGAAGTGACGCCAGCCCAGCATTAAGCATTTCTTTAAGCTTGCAAAAACCAGCAATAACGGTAAGGAGTTTACTACTATTCAGACAATAGTTTGTATTTAGTGGGTTTTGAAGCACGCATGTGTCACTTGTAATTAAAATGCAATTCCCAATTTAGATTGAAGACGACCAAATCTAAATTTGGAAATCTTCTCGTAAGAATTTTTCTTAGCTATGATCAATTAAAGGAAACAGTAAAAATGATCATTATTTGGGTGGGATCAAACTTTTTTGAAAATTAATCTTTTCCTAGAGCCCAAAATGGGATTATTAATAGTTCATTCATTTTATATTCTATTTCTTGTGTAACTATGAGCATGGTTAATGTTGGAATACCTTCATATTCCCGTATTTCCATAAACAAAAAGTAGAATCCCGCAAAAACGGTAATTTTACCGTGTGAATTGATCATTTAGAATCGTTCCAGAATTTTTAGCCGTGTCTCTAAAATTTAATACTTTTGAGGGGGGGGGGCAAACTTTGACCTACCAAACAAGTCATGTACGCAAATAATTTAATTAACAAAAGTTAAATGTTTTCAGTTTTTACGAGTTTTACGAGGAAAACGAGTTTTTGCGACCATTAGTAAAATCGGGAGAAAAAATGTTCCGATTATGATTTAATTGCCAAAATTGATGTTTTTCCAGGAACAGCGAGATAAGTAATAAAATGAGTAATTTAACGATTCAAGGGCAATCTTTGAAGCCTTGGAACAGTCGGGTAGAGAGCATTTTCTTGGTACTTTAATGTTAAGGTCACACTACATGATGCTCCAACCGAGGGGGTAATAATTGACCGTCGCAGGTGTCCCTTCCTTCGTGCCTCCGGCTGTGCCTCCGGCACACCTGAAACAGCGTGTTACGGGAAGCGAAGGAACACAGTTTTATCTTTGGCTTATGGAAAGCGCACGGCGCGTTTTTTGCGACGGCAAACTTTCTCCTCTTGAGAGGTTATCTTTACTTGGTCGTGTTGTTTACTGCGTTCGACATTGGAGATTGGAGATCCTGGGTCCTAAAAAGTGGACATTATGCTTTGAACGAGAATTTTATTACCACAAACCTTTACCATTGCCTAGAGATAAATATGCATTCTCTAGTGCTTCTCATTCGTCGATTCAAACGGCTTGGGCTCGAACGTCTTTTCAAACTCTCCGACATGAATAGCCAACCGTGTGAAGATTTTTTTAGGAAGATGCGGTCTCAAACCAGCACTTACAGTACTGTAATAAACTTTTCGTTCCTCCAACTTCTACATCGAATTCGTCGATATGAAAGTATAACGGATTTTGAAGCTCAATATTCTAATGAACAGTTGTCCTTGCCCAAGGCCAAGCGAGTTAGATCCATCGGTGTTGTGTCTGTCAGTTCCGATTTTTCTTTGCCCGGGGACGATGAAATCAAGCTCGAGCTAGGGCGAGCTCGTATTGAAAGCCAGCGAATAATGAAAGCCTTGATACCCGACGACGTACTTTCTGCTTTCGGTCACCAAGTACCGAATGTTCGTCCTTCTGTACTTCACGACAGTGACTCAGACGATGACTCAGAGGAAAATACTCTGTCCGATAAGCAGGAAAAGGCTTCCGCGACTGACACTGAATCGAGCTCGGAAAGTGACGGCATCTTTGAAGATTTGCCAGTGATTGCTCACTGTGTGAAACACCAAGTTGGGTTAGTGAGCCTGTGACGAACATGAAGAATTCTAGATTTTGTCTTGTCAATACTTCTGACGGATTCATAACACCAATAAAAAAATCCACGCTGTTGTGGCTTCTGAGGGAAAGCTCTGAGAAGCTGAGTAGTAACCAATTAAAACAGGTGATGGTCCAAGGCCAACGAGTAGGACTACGTGAGTCGCCACAAACCAATGCAGAGGTCGGTGTGAAATCGGACAATAAATATCTGAGAAACTAGTTATTTTTTTTAGTTGGTTGCTTTACTTAGCGCTTTTTACTAATAACTTGGTAGTAACAGTTTTTCTGACTGTTGCTTTACAGTTTTCTCTTCATTGCGTTCGGCTTAAAAATGGAGAAATTTGTGGGGGTTGGTTTTGATGGGGCCAGCAACATGTCAGGCTGCTATTCTGGTGCACAGGCAGAAATTAGGAAAAAATATCAGCATGTGATCTACACCCACTGTGCATTGCACAGCATAAATTTGGCTTTATGTAAAACTAGTAAGGTAGGACTTGTTAGGTCAACCTTTGATACTATTCAGCAGATTTTATCATTTTTAATATCATCACCAAAAAGAATGAATATGTTTGTAGAAGCGGTTGCTGTCGTTCTTCCTGAGATTCCTAGGTGAAATCTCTTGTATTTTGTGGAAACGAGATGGGTGGAGCGTAACCATTGCATTTTATTTCTTTTGCCTTAGTGTTGTGCAATTATTTCCGTAATTGAGGAAATAGTTGGTAGCATACGGTGCAATACGGAAGTTATTTCAAAAGCAAATGCATTGGTTTCAGCAGTAACCAAATTTAGTTTTATGTTCACGTTGGCTATGCTAAAGTTTATTAGTGCCATAATGCTCTCTGTCTCTAAGGCGCTGCAAGCCGAAGATTTAGACTTAGTTGGGTGCTGCCGGCATGTTAAGCTATGTTCTGATACTTTACTGCAGTCAAAACAAAATGATTTTGAAACAATTTTTCAGAAAGCCTATGAGCTTGCACAAGAGGTAAATGTGGCTCCGGCTGTTCCAAGGTCTATCCGCCGAACGTCCATCAATGATAATGAGTCCATCAGGGTTTTTTATCGCGAGTCATTGTTAGAACCTTACTTTGCTTCACTTATTGAAGAACTTGATCAAAGGTTTTTGCGCCATCAGGAGGCATCTTTCAAAATCTGAAGGCTTTTGCCAGCTAACAACAAGTCATTAAATATTAATGAATTTGTGAACACTGTTGCTGTTTACAAGGGATTTCACGGGGGTAGACGTGCGCTCGAATGTGAGTTAGTCCTTTGGAAACAGAAGTGGCTCGGAAAGTCTGAGAAACCATCAACTGTTGCTTCGACTCTTGCGTCAGGCGATGCAAGATTTTTCCCATGCATTTGAAGGCTTTTGACGATTTTTCAGACATTACCAGTAACTACCGCTTCTGCTGAGGGGAGCTTTAGCTGTCTTAAGCGATTAAAAACCTATCTGCGGAGCTCCACGGGCGAGGAGCGTCTGAACGGACTAGCTCACATGACCCTGAACCATGATATCCAGGTCGATGCTGACCAAGCTTTTGATCGATTTGCAGCCAAAAAAGACCGGTGGCTATTACTGTGAGAGGTTAGGTCGTCTTTCGTTGCTCGTTTCTCTAAGTGCAGTTGATTCTGTTTTTTAAATTTTAATTATGCTTTATCCTCTGTAAACAATGTTAATATCAATACATTTCTTGCTTTCATGGCTGTGATAATAGGTAGGCTAAGGCCACACCCCTCCGAAACCCAATTCTGGGCAATTGTCTTTGATATAACATTATTTTTTATTTATTTGATTCTCTAAAACAAGGGTCCCAAAGGCAAATATAAGGAAAAATGTACTCTTTTTTTTATATTTTCTAAATTCTGCCGCTATTTTCTAATTCAACAAAATCCTGGATACGCCACTGTGGTCTATCCCCTTATTGATAATTCAATCTTTCTTGTAGCTCATTTAATCCTCAATATTTATAGAAGATTTTGTTGTTGTTTTTTTTCCCAGAGTAGGCTATGTATGTTCCGTTTTACTAAAAAAAAATTGTTGTACAATCGAGCTTTTTATATCAGAATCTTTGCCGTTCCTTGTATTCCCAAGAAAAGCCTTCATTGCATAAACAAATGGTCCTTAAGACTTATGTCCCCTGTTCAAGCTTTGGGATGTTGTTTTTCATCATTTTCAACCAGTATTTTCGTCAAAAAAGGAAAGGGATCTGGAGTCCTAATTAGAGTCGAAATGGAATAGGTACAAAGGGGCTCTCCCACCTCAGGGTTGTTATATTAGGAAAGGGAGCTTGCTCGGTTCTTTAAATCACCAAGGCGTCTCAATATTGGTCTGAATTTTAATGGCGGTCAAAAAACCACAATCTTATTTCTGATAGCACAGATGTTGGAGAGCACAGTTGAAAAAGTTGAAATTCAATTTTGATTGTTGGTGCTACTGTCTTTTGTTAATGTGCATAGTCAATCAATCAATCGTTTATTACCCACAACTACAAGACAACAAGTAGTACAAGTGGAGTATAAACGTAATAATAAAAAAGAACATCAACAAACATACCCAATTAAATTAAACTAAGAAAAGAAAAGTGAAAGAGCGTGGTCAGGGCCAATATTACAAAATGCATCTGCAGAAAGCTTTTTGTGTAGGTCACCGAGCTTTTGAGTTACATCCGTAACATAAAAAATTTTAACTAGATACCGATTTCTAGTCCATAGCGGCAGAGAAAGAAGAAATTTGCAAAATTTGAAATATGTAACTTTAATTTTGTTTTTTTAAATCCTTTAGCTTAAGAACAGAATGAAAACCCAAAAAATAAAGCACAGAATGATCAGAAAAAGTCGAGAATAAGTGCCCAAGAGCTCTTCTGTTATATTTTCCACGGTTTTCTACAATTTTTGAATAACTGAACTGAATTTTTCTTACTGAATCAGCGACAATCTGTTTACGAAAGAGAGCTTGAGAATTAGAAACAGTAATACCAAGCCACCGAAAGGAAGAGACAGAAAGTACAGAAAATTCATTACATACCAGAGGAGTAGACGAAGACAGATTATAAGATGAGAATTCACACTTATCAAGATTCAGGGATAGACCAATATTCAGGAAAGACTGAGACACTAAGGAAACCATCGCAGAAAGAGCAGATTTAGTACGACTAATCAACAGAATGTCATCAGCATAAGCAATGTAAGAAATATCAGTAGAACCAGAAAAATAAGTGCCTGAGATCTTTTCCAGAACAGTAGAAGCACAAATTTTGAAAAGGGTTGGTGTTAAAACACCTCCCTTCCTAACACCACGAAGCACTTTAATAGTCGTTTCTGAAGATTTCAGGCGGAGTGAAGACTTAGAATACTAAAACCGTAAAAGCTAAATAACCAAAAAATTAAACCCAGAAGAAGCCAATGAAAAGAGAAGCTGATTGTGAACAAAAGAATCAGAAGCCTTTAATATATCAAGTGTACAGAGATAAGCGCCCTTACCCTTAGAAGAATTAGAAAGTAGAATAGAAGAAAGGACATGATGAGCATGTTGGCACCCCACACCAGGTCTGAAACCAAGTTGATTTTTGCCAAAGAAAGAAGTATTTTGAGTTAGATTAGGTAAAAGAATATACTCGAAGACCTTGCTAATATTGCAAGAAACAGAAACTGGGCGGTAAGAAGAACAATCTGTTGACGGTTTACCTCTTTTTAAAATTGAAGTCACGATGCCACACAAGAAGTTTTGCGGGACGACAGAATACGCCAAGCAAATTTGAAACAAAAGTGCGCGATTTGACAGAAATTCAGTACATCGGAGAATTAGATGCTTTTTAGAGATGCCATCAGGATCATTAGATTTTGACTTAAGATGTATCTAAATATTCAAAACTTCACAACACGATATAGGCAGAACAAAGCGCTGAGTTAGAAATCTAGGGACCATTTTAACAAACGCTTCACCAAAGTTTCTATGAACTGAATAATTCAAAACGGAGAAAATCTTCGAATAATATGCATGCCAAGAACTTGGTGGAATAGCATTATTACTTACATCAGAATCGTCTGTTTTTTTATTAAATTAAGAATTTAAATCGCGGCTGTTACTATCAAGACCTTAAGTCTTGTCCTTGGAAGAGTTGATGAAATATGCCTATAAAAGGAAGAATCAAAACCAATCTAACCAAGCCTTTGTCATAGGGTAAACAGTTTCTTTCTGGATAAGGCCTATTTCGATATTTAAAAGGAAGAAGCTGAGATGAATAAAACTTTCAGGAATGTGCTCAGATATCAATTTTGAAAATCTGAAAGTTTCACTCACCTTGATGAAAAGTTTTCTTAAAAAGGCTCAAATAAGTTTTCTTAATTATAATTATATTAATATTATATATAATTATAATTAATTATAATAATTTTCTTTAAAACCTTGCTCAATAATAGTCAGTAGACGATGTCTTATTACAAGGGAAGTAAGGTAAAATCTAACCAAAGGTTTGTCATAGGGTAAACAGTCACTTTCTGGATAAAGTCTATTCTGATGTTTTGAAATAAGAAGTAGAGATGATTAAAGCTTTCATGAATTTGCTCAGATATCAGTTTTTAAAAATCTTTGAAAGTTTTGTTCACCTTGCTCGATAATTTCCTTAAAATTAAAACTAAAATTTTTTTTATGGAAATTAATTGTTGACCCTGTGTGGAATACGGTGGCTGAACTATTTTCCTTTATTAAATTTATTTATTTTATTCAACACAGGATAGCCATTGTCCGAATAGCCATTGTTTAGCCTATGATGGTCAAGTTTTTTTTTTCTTTAAAATATTCAAACAAATATGTTCCGATTGTTTACCCTATAATGATCAGTGATCTTCAAGGTCGTTATCCTTTTTATAGGTGAATGGACGTATGGTGCTGGAAGGTGTTCTAAAAGTTTATTGGGGTGTACAGCATACAATATATCTGAAAGAGCAAGATGATCAAAGGCTGCCAAAAGCAGTTCAAAGGAAAACTTATAGGAGAGCCGTTTCGGCTGCTTTAGACGTAGATGTAAGATTTTACTGATTTTGCTCATATATTTTATTTTTAATTTGCCAGAAATTAATTCAGTTTTAGATCAATTATTACTGGTAAAGGGACAAAATTAAGGAATAAAGAGTAGTAAAAAGCTCTGAAGGGTGAGGGCCAAATTGCTTCCTCTCCCTTCCCTTGTGTGTTCAATTTGAAACAAGAATTTTGGTCATTTTTGAAGGACAACCCGGGAGGAAAATATGCATTTTTTGAAATTTATTTCATAACCTCCGAGACAATAGCAAAATGACAGTTACATATAAGTAGTAGAAGATTTCACTTTTTAAGTATTTGAAAGTCTAAAGCCCTACATTTTAAACAGTGCCATTTTTGATCATGCAAGTCCGGTTTTTAGCATCTGGAACCAAATCCAAAGCCGTGCAAATAAAACTGTCCTTTTTTTAATTTTGCCAGTCCTCTTTTTAAGTGTTTAAAGCCAATCTAAAGCCCTGGAGTTTAAAAAGTGTATTTCGTATTTCTACCAAGTCCCTTTTTAACGTGTTTGGAGCCAAATAAATAGACCTGCAATTTGAACGATGCCCCTTTCAATTCTGTAAATCCCTATTTTAAATGTTTGGAGCCAACCCCAAGGCATACAAATTAAATTATGGCCTTTTTTGTGCCCTGTTTTTGGGCACATTCTACATGGCATTTTTAAAGCCGATCGGGAAATACCTATCAGTGGTTTTCCAAATCTTCGTTCAAAAGAAAGTTTTTTGGCACCAATCGGCCAAGCTCATTTTTTTCTTTTATATTGGTCCATGTCAAGGAACTTAAGGCTGGAAGTATGACCTGATCAGTCATAATATGTTTCTCAGCCTATTTTCCGGCCCTCTACCACCCTTTCCACTACCAAAGAAAATTTTTAATTCCGCAAGTTCAACCGTTAGTGCTCGGAGCTAATTTTGAAGCCCTGCTGTTTAACAGTACCCTTTTCAATTATTCAGTTCACCTTACAGTCTGAAGTTTTTTGTTTTCCTTTCACACACTTAATGCATGAACCTGTTCTTTGCTAAATTGACCTAAATTAGGTCATAGTTTGAATTATGAAGAATATATTGCCCTTTTGACTGATTATAACATCGCAGACCAATTAAAGTAAGAACATGGCTGAATTTCGCTGGCTGGCGAAATGATTAAATATTTAAAATCTCTTTTGCTGATTCTCAACTCGTGGATGTGCAATTCATGGCTCATTTAAGTTCTTTTCATTTATGTTAAAGTTGATTGAGATAAATTTACTCTAGAATGATAAAAAAAAACCTTAAACGCAACTTTTGAGAAATTTTCGATGCAATCTTACTGATATACGAAATTTTATAGGCCCGAACTTTTCCAATTGCCTCGTACTTAGTTTTACTTAGGGGCATGCCCCCCCCCCCCTCTACTGTTTTGGCATTAAGTAAAACTTTTGCCGAAGTCAAAAATTTCGGCCGAAGTTCAAAGAAATCGGCCGAAATTTAGCAAAATTATTGATTTCTGCAGAAAATACAGCATAAATCAGGTAGCGATTCGGTAAAAGTTACGAAGATCCCCCCCCCAATAAAATGAGCCTCGGGACGCCCCTAACTGTAGCAGCTTGATTCTGCAGCCTGGAATTAAAACTTTTCCCATGAAATATTAGATGGCAGTGTAAATTCTTGAAGTTTAATTCGCTGAAGTTATTTAGGCTATCTGTAGTTAAAATTTGTCTGTGATTAAAGTACCGTGGGCATAAAAAAAAAAAAAACATCATTTCTTTCCTCGATTCATCGTAGGTCTATTACTACTGCTGCTAACAACTCACCGCACCACCAAGCCGCCTGAGGCCAACAGCCGCGCACGCTCCTCTTCCATCCCAATAGGTCTATTAATACCTGAAAACTGTGATTTTCTAAGATTTTCTTTTAGTTGTTTTAGAATAACTAAGTTTTTATGTGCAGTACCACATCTTCTGGTTTTTAAAGACATCTACAGCTTCTTAAGCTGTTTGGGGCCGTATATCTTTATTTTATTTTTTGCTGAATTTTCACCCATGTTTCTTTTTTAAATTTTAACTCCCGCTTCGGCCACAAACGGCGTAACTGCATATGGAGGTCTTTGTCATTAACAATTAAATTCACCATTCTTTTTATTTTTAAAGACATGTATGGTCGTGTATGTTTCCACCTAACTAGTAATGTATCATTTTCGCGTTCTTGAGTTGCTAACCAACTTTAGTGAAATCTAAAAAAAAATCCACAAGGTTTAATAAATACATGATAATCGATAATTTGAGCTTATGCTTTGCAATTTTAACAAATAATCGCGGCTATTAGGTGGTCGCTTTTAGAAAATAAGCTAATTGGCATCGATTTTATTAGTATTTATTTTAGGGATTTCATATTGAAGCCTTCTGTCATTTGTTTTCATATATTTAAAAATGAAGTAGCAGTACGTTTCGTCGTTGCCATTTTCTTTAATTATACAGCCTATACAAGTGTGCTGTAAACTGTATTAAAGTAATTATTGACTACTGATTACTGACCAGTGGTTACTAGTCCACGAGACAAGAAAAAAAGTAAAATAGTATTCAAAGCAAAAATCATAAAAATGCGTTTAGAAATTTCTAGAAAGAGAACTATAACTTTATAAAATTGGGAAATTTTCGAGTTCTTTAATGGGTGGAAGAAGAGCTTAGTTTATCTATATCTGTTATCATTATTACTATTTATTAGGATAATTATATTTTGTACTCTACTGACCATTTTCCGTCTTTTGGTTCTTAATTCTAATTAGTTCTGACACTTTTATTCGTGGTTGTTTGCTTGGCCCACTAAAATAATGTGTTTTTTTTTCTTTTGTATTTTTGTTCTTTTCTAGCCAGCCGACTATTGGTATTTTCAAAATTCTGACAGTGACAACGAACCTGACCAACCATCCACACCATCTACAAAGAGCTTTGAAGACAATAATAATTCCAATTCAGTATCCTCTGAGTCTAGTCTATTTTCGCCCAAGTCTCGGAAGTCATTAAGTTCTTCTAGTGATATACCTAGTGAACCATCTTCACCATTAACGCCATCTTCTTCTACCCCTTTAACAGAGCGGAGGTTAAGTAATGGTCAGTCTCGAGGTAGTACTGCAATTCGCCGACAGCATGGACGACGATTTGATAAGTCCAAACTAAAACGAAGATGTTCAATAAATGGACATTATTATAATAGGGACACTTCTGTTTTTACACCTCCTCATGGCAGTGTGATGAGTGTCTGGATAACGTCGCTAGTCTCAAGTCAAGAAGTGATGAATATGGTGCTTGAAAAGTATAAAATTGAAAGTCAATCGTCGTCCTTTGCGCTGTACCTAATTCGCGAAAATGGAGGTAAGATAAACGGAATTTATTCATAATAACCTTTTTGAAAATACAGAAATAACGTATATGCAAAAAAAGAGGCATAAATCAAGCCGAAACTGCTGATGGGAATTTGGCTATGGGTATTAAAAGGTAGTGAATTATGTTATCTCTACTGAATACGTCTTACAGTAAAGGTTGTTAATGCTATGTGTAATAAGACATTTTACTGACTAGCTTGGAAGCTTGGAAATACGTGATGGAAAAAAGAACTGAAAATGGTGACCCCTCTCATGTTACCCCCCCCCCCCTCCTCCTCTCTATCGCCTTGCTGCAGTTGCATACAATCTGCTTGTTTTTTTTTGGGTTGGATATTAGACATTTATCGACTTAAATGAACAAAGTTAACCATTGAGATAATTGTAGTCCTAGTTGGAGACCTCAACATTGAAAAATAGTCTGCCTTCGCCATTCCCATTTAAAATGATCCAGTTCGTCCTCCACTGTCCCAGATAGCTGGCAAGTAAATTGTGCTCCTGTTTGATTCTTCCTAGGATTTGTTTTATGTACCAGTCACCCAAGTGTAAAATAATAATTTGCTATAAGCAGGGGCGTAATTTGCAACAGGGCACGGGGGCAACTGCCCCTCCCAGAACTCGGTCTGTTCCCTTCTTCAAACCCCAGTTTGCCCCCCACCCAGCTGAAATCCAGTTTTTCTCACAATCAAAACTAAGATAAGCCTGCTTAATTCAAGTATCCACAGAAACAGGTCAGTTTTCTTTAGTATATCTTTACCTTATGGTACTATATGACTCATTTTCAAATTTTCACTGTAATTTTCACTTGATTTGGGAAAATTGGCTCCAGCTTTGGTCCTCCTCCCCCCCCCCCCCCCGGATTTAGACGAAATTACGCCACTGGCTATAAGCATTGAATTGATCGCTTCATATCATTTCATGATCAGTGGACTTTTTATTTTAAATCCTCATTGTAAATAAATGCTCTAAAGTGAATTGGGCAACCTTGATAAAACACTAAAAATAAGAAAGAACAAAACAAAAAAACTACCCTTCATTAAAGTAAATAAATATCCTTGAAAAACATCCGAGATTTTTGGTAAATGAAGTTTAAAGTGTGTTATTTTGCTATTATTTAGTTTTGATTGTTTAATTACTACTTGCATGAAGGCATGGAACGTCCATTCAGTGCCTGAATAACTAGATATAAGTACTGGAAAATTAAATTAAAGGAACATCTGTTTGACTAATGAAGTTTTCTGCCATTTTTCAAGTGTAATTTCCGGCTTGATTACATCCACAATTAGACTAGTAAATTTTAGCTGGCCAATAGGCTTTCAAGAATCCGCTTATCCAAAACACCATTTCATGTTTCTATACATACGTACAGGCAAGGAAGAAGGGGGCAAAACAGGCGATTTCTACACATAATAAATTAAACTGGTTAGATTTCTATGGTCTCAGTTTGATGGCTACCTTCTGTGTACCGTGCCCTAATTGAAAGTTTACAAGTTCTTGGCAGGACCTTTGTTTGGTTTCCTTATTTGGCTAATTATGAAAGCAAATAAAAACAGATAATTTTCTATGCTATTACCTTAGAAATTATAAGATAACTTTCATTACGTAGATGGAAAATAAGTAAAAATTAGCTTGAATAAGGTAGAAAGCTTTTAATTTGGTGTTTTATTAGTTAGAATTGGTTCATCCCATTCAATTCATATTAGAAATTCTCTGCATTTCTAATGGTATTGAGTTAAAATATAATTTATTGATTTTAGCTTTGCTATAAGGATTGGGTCCCTCTATTGATTTTGCCCTAACCTCTAACACATTTTATGTTAACCATTTTTACTCTAATCTTTTTATCTCTGATTTCAAAACGCTTTACTTATAAAAACCAGACAACGGAAAGGCTCTTAGAAGATTATATAATTTGGATTAAAGCATATGCATGCATACATCATTAAAAAATTGAAAATTGGAAGCTATTTTTACAGGGAATGGGCTATAAAATGAGAGGCCTGGGCTACTCATGGTAGTAATAGCGAAATCCGTTACTGAAAATTTGATTCTCGGTTTTTTCTGTTATTAATCTGTTATAATTTTTTTCCTTTCCAACTTCCTGTACATGTCAGATCCCCGTTGTGAGCCCGTTTCTCAGTAAGGAAAGGGTAGAGTGGGGCACAATAAGATCATATTAAATTTTACTGCAATTTTTTTTCCTGTGTGCTAACTATTTCTTTCGTAGAGGCGCGTAAGCTACGAGACGACGAGAATCCCTTAATTTTGCGAGTGTTGTTGGGTCCTAACGAAGACGTTGCAAAACTCTACCTCATGGACAGTACAGCCACAACAGAGATTAGCTCAGCCGTAGCACAGTATTTGAATCTCAGCCAAGTTGAGTGCAGATCAATTCTGGCAAAGTTTGCCGAAGAAGAAGAAAAAGAAATTGAACAAACTAGACTAAGGTAATATTAGGTTCTTTGTGGTCAGAATCATGTGTCAGAGCCTATGTGTATGTAAGTCAGTGTTGCCAACCTGGCACAGTTCAAATTTTCGTGTACATTCTGGTTTTACTACCTATGTCTTGCTCCTTTCTGTTTCGGAATGTTTAAGTTTTAGTTTATCAAAAATGTTCTTCTTGTTACGGAAAATTTTCAAACTACTGTTCAGATGGTACAGAATAACCTCCTGTGGTACAATTTTAGCCGGGAAACTGGTACAGTTTATTTCAAAGCGTTGGCTACGCTGTAAGAATATGAAATACGATGTAAATCCTAAAAATAACCAAGGAACTTTTTTTTTAACTGTCGATTTTGCTTTTCATAAGGAAAAAAAATGTCTTTTTGATCAATCATATAAGGGCCTCCCGTACTTCAGTCCATACTAGCAGCCATTAGATAGATTTACTTTTGTTTTAACCTCCAGTTGAATCAACTTCCAGTAAATTTATCTGGCCTTGCATCCTAATAAGTTGGATGCGAATCCAATTCAGTGCAAGTTATGGCTGTGTGCACGAATGGCACGTCTTTTTGAATAAAGTCGCACAGTTGACCATTAATCACCGCAATAAGGTGTTTAAAAAGGGTGATAAAGATAAGAGACCAAATGAGTCAATGAGATACAAGATAGTGACAGGAGACAAAGGGTTAAGTTTCACCACCCTATACATGTATTATTTGAAAAAAACTACGTTTTCTAAAGAGTTAAAGAGGCTGAGTTACAAGGTCGAACCTTAAAACGTACAGGGATTAGGAGGCACAGTTGGGGGGCTGCCGCCCCCCAAACCCCCGCTTTCGCAGCCTTTAAATAAAAAAAATTTTTTTTTAACTGTAAGTAAGGAGCGACATTAAAACTTAAAACGAACAGAAATTATTCCGTATATGAAAGGGGCTGTGCCCTCCTCAACGCCTCGCTCTTTACGCTAAAGTTTGACTTTCTCACAACTATTTTTTTAAACAATAAAAACCTTAGCGTGCCTTAGCGTGCCCCCCTGCCTACGTGCTTAGAGGTCACCCTTGGTTAATTGACTGTAAATACGTAAGAAATATATATATATATATATATATATATATATATATATACATAATCCTCCTAATAAAGGGAAGTCAGAGATTAAATATAAAATCATCTGAAAATTCAGAGTTTAAAATTTTTTAAGTTTTCCCAAACTAGCCCTTTCCTTCCTGTATAAATGGATGAAGGTGCCGTTGTGCATAGATTTTATTTGCTTCGTACTGACTAGATCCCATATTTGGTTGGGGTTTTTTGCTTCTAGAAATATTTTTCTTTCACACGTTTTTGATGTTTCTAAGCATTTGAGAGATTTTTTTTTTAAATCAGTTGTTTATATTGAACCAGAAAAAAAAGTGCATATTTCAGAAGTTAAATTGATTAATTAATAATCACAGAGGACCCTTAGCATGTGTCTGTATAGAGGGGAAGAACTTTCCGTAGGGACGACCGGCTTTTGAAATACTGATATGTTTCGTTTTATTTTACTGTCACCTTTAAAAGTTTTTTGTTTTATCGCAATTTAATCTGTTTCAGATATGCTGAACTTCGTAGACGTATGGAACTGCGATTGCAGCAGCTTAAAGTGAAATTGTAATTCCTCATGACTCAAGCTAATTCAAGTGCCATTATTCATAGGCGACATTTTTTGGTAGCCAATTTGAACTTTGTCTCTCTTTTTTACTTGATTTATACTCTTAAACAACCAGAGCTGTGGCAGCTCTGTTCTCTCTTTTTGTTTTATTTTACCATTATTACTATGCGATTTTTTGAATAAAGACGTGAAGGACACTGATCAAATCTTTGATTCTGTTGCCAAAGATATATTAGACATGGGGCTTATCCCACAAACAAGAGCTTATCTTTGTTCCTATTCATTCATTGAACCTTTTTTTTGTACTATTTCAAGCTGATCCCGGTATCGACAGAAATATCTCGTATTTTGGAGGACTTGAATTTTGATCATTGAGCGGCAATGACGCCGCAAACGAAGCATAGTACCCTGGCCCATTGGCAGACAAGGTTATTAACCCTGAAAAATTAAGTTCATATGAAAAAAAGACTGCTTGATTCTAAAGACTAAGGGAAGAGAATGGTAAATTAGTCTCATACTAAACCAAAAGAAAATCATGGCAGTGATTTCAGGGTGTCGAAAAAGCCCATGCTCAACATTTCAGTACCCTTTCTCGAGTAAAGAGATTATAAAAAAGTCATGTTTGAACTTTTATATACCCTCCTACCTTGTGTCTTTTATTTTGCTTTTTATCGAGGTTTATAGAGTCGAGCTATTGGCTATAGAAATAGGAAAAGTTAGTCTTTTTCAAATCAAGAAAAGGATGACACAACAGCAAAGTATTGTTACCCACCTTTTTTGCTGCGAAAAGACAGTATACGCAAACCACAGAACACCAGTGTACGACGATCGAATATAATTCCGATGTTGCCAATTAATTTAGTTGTCTTTTCCACCATCTTGCCGAAAAAAGAGCTAACCCAAATCACACAGCTCCAGGGTAAGAAATCGAAAAGTTTCATAGACCATCATCAATTGGAAGGTTCGAATAACTTCACATGATATATCGCAGTTTCAGCGATATGCTGCCACTCGATGGCGTATTATGTATCTAGGCATTTAAATGAAATATCTCAAAAGGTTTTGTCTAAGTTATATTTTGAAGGCTTTACTTATCGATATTTGTTCTAAATAGAAAAAACCATACCTACCTGGAAATCATTTGAATATATATGCGACCTATTTTCAATAAGGTGGGTAGAAAACAGGTAGATAAAAATTAAAAGGCTTATTATCTCAACTTCCAATTCTTATAGATAATATTTATGCTGGAAATCTAACAGTATTTGAGGTCCATACACTTCCCAGATAGTTTGAGTAAAGATAGCACATTCTAAAGATCTTTTAAAGAGTTTAGGCTGTTTCTTTTAAAGTTTGTTCGCTGTGAAACGTGATTTTGGGAAAAGCCTGCAGCTGTAATTCACACCAAAAGGAGAAGATACTTACAGCATCGTACTTTTGTTTTGTTTCAAATCTATCTGAAACCTGCCTGAAATGGCACCAGCAATCCAAAGATCCCAGGAGCCAACTCCAGCTACTTGAATTAAAAACTGCGTAGAAACTGTCTATTTAAGAAAATTCGCAGTTGGTGCCCTTTTCGAAATGATAGCTTTCGTCCAGATTATGATATCACGTAGACTGTTTCTTCGAGATTGATGTAAACTTGCTTAAAAGATTTTGCAAAATATGCTGTATTCACGCCTTTTTCAGTTCGTGTTTCAAATATGCTTATAATGCACAAGGTACCAAAATTCCTTCCCCCTACGGAAAAAAAACAAATAAAATCCCCAAATTTGGAAAGCCTTTTTTTCCGGTAGGGTAAACGCCTAGAACCATTTTCTGTACATATACCATATTCCGTACATGAACCATTTTCATATACGTATTTTCGCCTTTTTTTTCAAACGTACATTATCGGTGTATCTTTTAAAACACCATATGATTGCAGAAAAATGATATAGGCTTACGAAAACTTGCGAAGAAAATCTAACATCTCAAAGATTGGATTATTGTGTAAATTATGACCTTTGGGAGTCCAAATTTTCTGTTAAATTATGTAAGATTTGATTTAGCTGTTTTGTATTACTTTAGTTATGCTTGAATCGAAATCTCCAAACTCTAATTCAGTTTAGTTTTCAAGCAGAATATGACAATTACCTGTCTACGGATTGTTTTGGGTACCCGACTGACAGACCGTATCTCAAACAGTATGCTATACGGAAAATTGTTCTAGGCGTTTACCCCCTCCCCCCGCGGAAAATACCCCGCGTGGAAAATAAGACTTTCCAAATTTGAGAATTTTATTTGACTTTTATTTTTGCATTTTACGTAGGGGGAAGGAATTTTGGTACTTGTGTAATATACGCCACTCAGTCAAGTTTAAGCTGTGTAAAAGTTGAGACAAACCGGTGTCTTCGTTAGTTTCTTTCAGCTTATCGTGAGACAAGGCTAAGACAAGTGACAGAATAGATGGGAAATATATACTTTGGGCTATATATTTGCGCAAGTAGGGGGGGGGGGGTAAGTATAGCGGGTCTACATGCACAATGTGTTAGATACAATTATTCTGCATATTATGAAGTAAGAATTGTTTTGTGACTTCAAAATGTCCAAATACTTTACCCCCCCCCCCCTATTTGCAAATAAAAAGCCCAAATTATATATTTGCCATCTATTCTGTCACTTGTCTTTGTCTTGTCTCGCGCTAAGCTGTAAGAAACTAACGAAGAAACCGGTTTTTTCTCGAGTTTTACACAGCGTAAACTTGAGTGAGTGGCGTATAGTAGGCCTACACAAATACCAAATTCCTTCCCCCTATGGAAAATGGAATTCTCAAATTTAGAAAGCCTTATTTTCCACTGAGGGGTATTTTCCCTTGGGGGGGGGGGGTCACTACGGATAATATGACTCTACCCCTCCTTCTAGGGATATAATTAGAGAAAGGTTGAGATGGCTAGGACGCGTTCTGCGAATGAAGGGTGCAGATTAAAAAAGATAGTCCTTGTCGGCCAACAGTCTATGGCCAAACGAAAAGCAGGTAGCCCCCGAATTGGGTGAATGAATGTCATAAAGAAAAATTTAAGGTAAATGGGAACTTTTTGGGAGGTTTTAAAGAGGAGGGCTTTGAATAAACTGAGATGGAAGAGGAGGGTGCGTAGCTGTGTTGGCCTCAGATGGCCTGGTGCTGCAGTGAGTTGTTAGCAGTAGTAGCATCCCCGCCACCCTTACAAAATTCTTCCATTTGATAAATATTTTGTTAGATTAACCTGAAGCATGTGCTAAACGAGGAATACATTTTAATTAAAGAGGATCAGAACCTTAAATCAAGCAGTTGGTGCTAGCGAATTGCAAGTAAGGAGTGACGCCGCTCAATAGTAACTCAAACTTTAAAAAAATGGAATTTCTGATACCAATAAATATATCAAAAGAACCGGCTTATTATGCAGATTCTAAATCTATAAGGTTCTTTAGGCTTGGTGATACCCATGAAAGGCTACGAGCCTCAGAAAATTTACCTGATTTTCAAACAAGGGGGGAACACCCCCTAAAAGTCAAATAATCTTAATGAAAATCACACCGTCAGATTCAGCGTATCAGAGAAGCCTACTGTAGAGGTTTTAAGCTCCTATTTGAATGTCGTTTTTTTTATAGAAAAATGTATATTTTTTCTTCAGGGGTGATCGTATCGAACTAACGGCCCTAGATCATCGGGAGAGGGCTCATTTGAACGGAAATTAAAAGTGACTTACAGTGCCCTTTTTAAGTGACTTACAAGATTGGAGGGCAACTATACTCCCTCCCACGCCTCTTTTTTCCCCAAAAGTTTGAGATAGCCATTTTGTTCAGCATAGGAGAAAGGTCCAGAAACTATGTCTTTGGAGATAACATGACCCCCCCCCCATCCCCTGGGGAAAGGTCTTTAAGTTATAAAATGTGCCCTTTCTTTACATATAGTATTTGTTATTGAGAAGTTCGCCTACATTTTTCGTGGGGAAGGGGGGTGAATTGTTTCATGGGGAAGGAATTTTCTATTCGGTTAACTTTTCAGTAAAATTTTTTACCCAGGAATTTGCCAGAATCTATACGAAATTCTTTTTATTTGTCTTGCTTTCTTTTTTTCGACTCAATTATGCATGTGTAGATGTTCAGGGGAAATTTTCAGCTGGTTTAAAATTTTCTGGGAAATTTTTAGTGGGGTGGGTGGGGTATTTCCGTAGAATGAATTCTCCATAGGAGTTTTCTGCAGGAGAAATTCTTCATGGGGACTTTTTCGCGAAAGCAACTTCCCAATGGGGGGTGGGGGTCCAGGAAAAAACTAACACAGAAGGGAGGATTTCCGCAATGTTTGGAAAAATGATTAGGAATTAAATTTTATTTTAAATGAAATAATGCTAAGGAGAATTTTTCAGGTAGAATCGTCCGCAAGAGATATTACTGGGGGGGGGGGGGTCTTTTCGGCAAAAATGAAACTATTCGGAGGAAATTCTAGAGGCGGAGGTAATTTACGTAAGAAGAATTTTCTACAAAGGAGTTTCCCGTAAGAGGAGGGAATTTTTCATGGAGGAGAAGCAAGATTTACCGGCATTTTTCTTAAACAAACTAGTTTTTCTTAACTGAAAGTAAGCAGCAGTATTTAAACTTAAAACGTACATAAATTATTACTTATATGAGGGGGGGGGGTAGTTCCCTTCTTAATACCTTCCTCTTTGCGCAAAAGTTTTTTTTAGATCTTTTAAAAAAACTTTTTATTCTAATTGAACGGCCCTTGTGTTAAGGGTTGGAACAAAATGTCAAACTTTAGCGTAGAGAACGAGATATTAAGAGGGGGGCAAGCCCCCTCATATACGTAATAATTTCTGCTCGTTTTAAGTTTTAATGCTGCTCCATACTTACAGATTGTTTTTATTTAATCTCTTAAAAGGGCAACAAGGAGAGCAAGACAAGAAAACGCTTGAATACTATCTGAGGTAATAGGTTTCGGTTCGTTTTAAGTTTGAATTATCATTTGAATGTATTTTTTATCATCTTAGGTTTAATGCAGCTCTATACGTCCCTTTGAAAAACTTCTTTTTAGCGATATTTTTTTAATTGATAAAATGAAAATCCATCTAAAATATGAAATTTTATGAAGTTTTGTATTGTGGTAGGTAGGAGCTTGGAGGAGGATTCTTGTCTGGAAGAACGCTTAAGGGGGTATTCTTGGGGGCCCGGAAAATGTTTGTACAAATTTCATCAAGATCAGATCACTTTTTGATTGTGCCCCATCCCCTTTTTACTGAAATCATGAAAATTTTCGTATGCTAATAGCTTTTGATAGGCACCTTTAAACTTAGTAAGCTCTACATATTTGGAATCAACATAAAGTGGAGATTCTTTTGACGCATACATTGTTCCCAACTTAAGATTCTTTTTTAGATATTCGGTAACTATTCACATAGGTTGCTTTTTACTTACAGCTCGTTTTCCATGAGCTCATTGGTAACAAAAGTAAATCCAAGCGTTGCACAAGGGCCATTCTTCTATCGAACCAGAAAAGATATTTTTGGTTTGGGTTGGGGGCTGCTGATCTTTTGCACAATTTAAAAGAAAAAATTTGCACAATGATGTCTAGACAGACAATAATATAATTATTTAACGTAGCGCAGAAAAAAATGTAAAAGAGAAAACTAATAAATCTATGCTGCTTAATCCAGACTAATCTATATCTGCACACAAATTAAATCTGACAAAATTTTATTACTGTCAAAACTATTTCTTAAATAGCAGTTTTGGCACAGTTAACAAGCGTTCAGCGAAACAATGATTCTCTGTACAATATATACATAAAATAAATGGCATTAATAATCGTAATCTTCATCTTCTTCCTCATTGCGAATATGGTGCAATGAATCTTTTTTCACTAGAGTATGTGACGGCGCTGAGAACATCTAGAAAAAAAATTCTGTTTTATTTTCTTACTGTTGTTACAAATACAACTTTCTCCAAAATGCAATATTGGTTATCTTTTTTTTTTAATGTATTATTGTTTAGCTTCACCCCGGAAGCAAGCAAAAAAAGAGGATAAGAAAACGGAACTAATTTACAAAAACATCCCGGGAAACAAGGGAGAGCAAGTATTAACTTCATTATCTATAGATCCTTATAGGTCATTTCCAATTAAACAAATGTTATGTTTTATCTTGTTTCGATTTTTACCATTTTCCAATTTTTCCTGGATTATTTTTAACAATATGATATATTTTTTTTTACAATTCGTGATGGAAATTAATTTCCATCCGGATATCCAAATTCTTTCTTTCTCTTGTCGTTTCCTCTAAAACATTCTTTTCTCTCGTTAAGTCCCTAGGTTCATCATAAAAGGGACCTCAGCGTCTTCGTCCCACACAGTGCGGCGATGGCAAGCGAAAACAACGATTAAGCAACATTGGACTTCTAAGCAAGGGAAAACAGTAAGAAAGATTTACAGAACTATTTCTTATGGAAAAAAAGTAACTAGGAAGTATGGATTATGGAAATAATATCGGCTTTCCTAAGTTTTTCCACGTGCCTTTCCGTAAATAATCTGAAAAGGAGATACCATGATTTACCTCTAAGTTAAAGAGCTCGTAGAATGTATATTCAAAGTGGGATGATCTCCGTCGAATTGGAGTGTGGGTGATTTCCATGCATTGATTTCAATCAGTAATTGAAATAATAACTGATTGAATTACAAATTGACTAAAATTGTAAATAAAGCTAAAAGAAGAGAGAGCTAGTTGTTGTAAAATATAAAGGAAAACATAGAAACTTGTTTAGAATTTTTAATCGCTAGTTTAAGAAAAAGGCGAAAAATTAAGACTAGAATTGACAAGATCAAGTTGTAGTAGTAGAAAAAAACTTTATTAGTGAAAATGAGGCTTATTAAAGAAGAAAAAAAATCAAAAATCCTATTATACCTTATAAAAAAAACTGATAGGTCCTCATTAGTGCCTTGTAGGCTTATAGTTTTTCTTTGAACTTGAAGTAAACAATTTTTTAAAGACTTTTATTCAACTTGATCTGTTTAGGGTATTAAATCTTCAAAGAATAATTCTAAAAAATAAATTACACACCTGTTTCCAGATTTGGTGTTTATTATACACAAGTAACCCTGGGGCTATCTGTTCTTCGGAGTGTTAGGAGGCGTGATCACGACATGAGGTTACTCTTACAAATGACTCTTTGTTGGTACTAAGCATGCATCCACTACTTTAGAGGAGTGGTTCCTAACAGATTTGGGGTTATGTCCCACCTAGGCATTTCTAAAATCCTGATGCCCCTCCTCCCTCACGACATTTGATTTTTTTTATTCATTTTTTAAATTATAGTTTCCTTGAAATCACTAGGTACTTCAAAAATGAAGTTCAAAAATCATACTAGGTACTCTTGTTCAAAAATCATATTCATAATCGGCTTAGATTAAAAGCTTAGACTTAAAGGTAAATACTGCTCCACTCCTCCCTCAAAATAAAAATTCACACCCTTTAGAGATTTTAATTATATAGATTTATGTTAGACCAGACTAACCCTGACTTATCGTAAGTAAAGGCCTGTGACATTGGACATCATCCTTGTATCTAAAAGTTCCGAGCTTTTATCGCTTCTAAGAGTGCCATTGTGCTATTATTGGTGATCGGGCACTGTAAGTTAACATAATTGTGTACTCTTGATTTCCCTTGAACATTAGGAACATTCTCAAAACTAAAGCTGCTGTACTTTAGCCATATTAAGCGTTACTACGGTGCGGATCAGCAAATTTTATACAAAATTAAAGACTTTTTGGGCGCCATATACTTCAGTTACATTAGTAACGGTGTAAGGTTTTAACAACGTTTTTAACTTCTAACAATGTTGATAAGGTTTCTTATCCAGTTTCCGAAAGATTTTATGCAAAAAAGTTGGAACTATGGATTGGGCTTTGCTAAAGTCGAGAGAAGACTGAGCTATTCATCCTTGTGATAGTCCAAACAGATATTGATAATGACTGATATAGACTAATTAGGTACCCTTTAATAACAGCTAATTTAAATCTGATACCCTCTAGATATGGTAATTCCACCTTAAAGACCAGGTAACATTGCCAATACATGAAATTGTTTTATTTTTCGGTTGGAAAAATGAATTTAAATATTCAATGTATTGCTTAAATACCCAGACTAACCACCAGCCTTTGCCAGAAAAAGAACGTTGGGTAAGACCCTCTTAAAATTAACGAAAATTTTTGAAAATACACCTTATTGAAGCTTTAGATCGATCTTCATAAAATTTTATTGAAAGTAATTTCCCATTCATCCTGCAAAACTTTCTGAATTTTCAATCACGTCAAAAAATACCAATTTTTTTACTTTACTGGGTATATTTTACTACATTATATACTATGCTATACTATATACTATACTATAATAGAAAATACTTTCTAGGATATACTTCGAAGCATTCTTCCATTTCTTTTGTCTGATTTTTTTTTTTTAGGACATTTTCCTAATTTTAGTGATAGCTTGTTTGAGAGTAAAAGACCCGAGGTGATTCAAGTAATTTTCTCATTTAAAAGTTCTGTAAAAGATCAACGCAAGTGATCTTTGTTATCAATGTGAAAACAGTAACTTCAAAATTATGAAAAACCCTTAGAATTTGAGCATCTCCCTCCTATGTATTCCTGAATTATATAGAAGGGATACACATAAAAATATGTTTGTTTATTTTATTATTTGTGAAGTGGTCACAGTGATTTTTGAATTTGAAGAGCTGCTAAACCAGCAACCTAACCAAACGATACTAAATCACATTAGAGGCCTTAAAAATAATTATTTTACATGCATATTTTCTCTGTTACAACCAAAAGTGCGACCAATAAGTTTTACCCGGAACAATTAGCCTACTATCAGAATTTTTGTTTTTGGAGATGGAGTATTTAAGGAGTTATTAGAGAGGGAGTATAGAAGGGAGTATTTATCATTTTCCTCCTTTGATACATTTTCTAAATGTCCTTTTTTCTTAGGGTGGGTTATCTTTGTGGCACCCATGACCACAGCTACCCCAAGTCCATATTAACTGTATACAGATATAGTTGGCTAATTGTATATGCGAGTATTAATTGTATATATATTTATTAGCTAGGCTGTCTCAATTTTATATCTCTTAATATATATATTCTTTTAGTTTTAGATTCTAGGGGTTTTTTTTCTTTCTGTCTCTTTTTTTTTGTAATGGCTGGCCAATTTGGCTTTAGATCTTTTATTCAACAAGTGAAAGATTTAATATTGCGATTGGTAAATAGTATATTTCGTCATCTTGTTACTCGCTATTAAAACTGATAAAAATGAATTTTCTACTTTATTAATATTTCAATTTGGGCATACCTGTGTCTGGGGTCTCCATCCGCAACCGGGCACAGGCAAGCCATCTGGCCCTATCGGACAAGGCGCATCTAAGCCTGGTTGGCCTTGTTCTCCTTTAATCCCACGATCACCTTTCCGTCCCCTTTTACCTTGTGGACCCTATAAAAAGAGGGAATTCTAAAAAAATGAAACAGTAGACATCAAAGAGAATTGAAACTTGTAGGATTTGGATCTTCGGCGATTTAAGTTGGGAAGAAGAAAACTAAAAAGAACTAGCGCCAATTACTGTATATTATTTGATGATTTCATCTAAAAAGCATATAATTTCAAAGAAAATGGATATTTGATATGGTTATTCTGAAATACAATAGAATTAAAACTGACTTTTCTTGGCAAGTGATCAGCAACTTTTTATTTTCAAGAATTATATAAAGTCAAAGTCCAGTCTGCCCAAAAGTCAAGGGCGGATCCAGGATTTGTTTAGGGGGGGGGGGCAAAAAAGATTGATCCAATAAACTTGCGCTAGGAGCAAGTTTAATTAACGCAAACTTGAGTTAATTAAATAAATTACACAACTTTCAACTACGTTAGGAGGGAAGCACCCCCTCGCCAATACCTTTAGTCAATACCTCGCTCTTTATACTTAAGTTTAAGTTTTGTTCACACCAAAACTCCCTGAATCACACAGGTCGTTTAGTTAGAATAGACAGGTTTTTTTGAAGTACTAAAAAAACTTGATCATTCAGAGCAAGACATCTACTAGGGAGTGAACCCCCTTATATACGTAGTCATTTCTGTTCGTTTTAATGTTGCTCCTTACTTTCAGTTGAAAAAATTTGTTTGTTTTTCAATTTCTAATCGTTTTATAGATAATGCTGGGAAATCCGGCACCCTTTCATAGAAATGTCCCTTCCCCCAAGGAAACATCCTACATGGAAAGATCCTCCAACATAACCCCCTCCTCTGACCCCCTCCCCCCTCGAAAAAGTTCATAGCTTGCAGCTAAGTTGGGCAAAGTTCATAACTTGCAGCTCTTCCCCCGACAACTGTGTGGGACTTAGTCATTCTCAAAGACATATTTATTAAATTTTCGACTATGCTGAACCAAATGGCTATCTCAAAATTTTGATTGGGTGACTTTGGGAAAAAAATGAGCATGGGAGAGGGCCATGTTGCCTTTCAATTTTTGGTCACTTAAAAATAACACCAGAACTTTTAATTTCCGTTCAAATGAGTCCTCTCACGATATTCTGGGACTACTGGATCGATACGATCAACCCTGAAAAAAAAACACGCATCCGTAATCTTTCTTCTGGCAAAAATACAAAATTCAACATTTTTGCATATAGGAGCTTGAAACATCTACAGTAGGGTTTTATGTAACGCTGAATCTGACGGTTTGATTTTCATTAAGATTCTACCATTTTTAGGGGGGTTTCTCCCCTTTTCGAAAATAAGGCAAATTTTTTCAGGCCTTTTACTTTTGATGGGTAAAAAAAAATTTGGTGAAACATATACATTTGAAGTCAGAATAAAATCCAATTCTTTTGATGTATCTACTGGTATCAAAATTCCGTTTTTTTAGAGTTTCGGTTACTATTGAGCTGGGTCGCTCCTTACTTACAGTTCGTTACCACGAACTGTTTAATAAATGTACATTTATTTTTGTAATTTTTCTCAAAAACAACCCCGTATTATTTTTAAAGAGCAAATTACATCATCTACGGTTAGAAGACAAGTCAAAATTACAATAAAATGAAGGAAAGTTTTATTTTAGCGTTTGTGGAAGATAAACCGTAGGCCAAAAGCCATGAGCCTGAGAAAATTTACCTGATTTTCGAAAAATGGGGGAACACCCCATAAAGCTCAAAAAATCTGAATGATAATCACTCCATCGGATTCAGCGTACCAGAGGACCCTATTGTAGATGATTCAAGCTCCTATCAGCAAAAATGTGGATTTTTTTTTATTCTTTTGCCAGAAGAAAGATCATGGATGTGTGTTTGTTTTTCTCAGTGGTGATCGTATCGACCCTGTGGTCCTAGAATATCGGGAGAGGGTTCGTTCGAACGGAAACTTAAGGTTCCAGTGCCCTTTTTAAGTAACCAAAAATATTCGAGGGCAACTAGGTCCTCCCACGCCTCTTTTTTCCCGAAATCGTCCAATCAAAATATTGAGATAGGCATTTGAAAGGCCCAATAAGCACGCCTTTTGAGATAACATGACTCCCACAGCCCCTGAGGAAAGGCCTTCGGAATTTTCCATGGGGAGGGAAGTTTCCTGGGGGTGAACTTTTCAGGGGAAATTTTACACTGGGGAAATTTTCCAGAATTCCTATACGGATTTCTTTTTATATGTCTTGCTTTCTCTTTGCCGACTTAATTTTTACGCATGGACATATAAGTTTAATTGTCCGGGGTAGATTTCCACCGGGATTGAATTTTCTAAAGGATATTTCCGTGGGGATGGTGATTTTTTCTTGGAGATGGACCCAGATTTCCTGTCATTACTTAAAAAACGATCAGAAATAAAATTAAAAAAATAAGGTTTTTCAAATGAAAATAAGGAGCAAAATCGAACTTTAAATCAAACAGAAAGTATTACGTATAATAGAGGAGGGGGATGCTCCCTCCTCAACACCTAGCACTTTACGCTAAAGTTTAAATTTTGTCCCAATTGTTTAAGAACGATTCCTATAACACAAGGGTCGTTTAATTTGAACAATAAGAACCTTTTTAAAAGTACTAAAAAAACTTCAGCATGAAGAGCGAGATGTCGAGGAGAGAGAACCCCTCCCCCCCCCCCCGTATACGTTATAATTTCTGTTTGTTTTAAGTTTTAATATTGCTCCTTATTTTCAGTTGAAAAACTTGTTTTTTATAATTTATTTCAATACAGCGTCGACCAAAGAGTCTAAGAAGCTTACAAGAGTTAGATCTTAGGCAATTTAACATATGAAGATCTACAAAAAAAAACTATCAATACCATCTACTATGCGGTGACACTTGTTATTTTTTCAAGCTCTGTAATGATTTTTCTGTAAGGAACTGAGATTACATACTTATTGCTACCCTAATTTTACCAATTGCACTAATCAAAAACTACAAGAGCCACTTATATATTAGCATCTGGTTAGGCGAATTAATCGAAAAAGATTGAAAATTTCAAACAAAATTGAATATATGATTTGATTAACATACAATGAAAAAGAAGAAGGTGAAAATTTCCGGCATGTGATGATTAATCAACAGTTTTTAGTTTCGAGAATTATTTCAAGTCAAAATAGAGTCTGCGCAACGTAATCCTAGGTTAGCTTAGAAATATCACCCTCTTCTAAATTTAAAAGCTACTTGGAAAGAAGGATGTTTCAGCAGTTTCGGATTCAACAAAATCGCTAAATACTAGATGGCGTTGGTAGTTTTCTTTTGAACACTGTTGCCAATTTGCACTTATAAATTTTCGATGTTCTTTGTGTATAGTGTGAAAATTACATTAAAGACTCACAGAAGGCATTTTGGGTCTCTATATATTGGTAAACTATATTTAGTTAATGATATATTCCAATCCATAGTTGTAATTTCGCAAAATGATTTTCTTAGAAATTCCAACTAGAACATTTTCTATGGTCTCTAGCAGCTAATTAACATGTACTGTATTATCGTGTACCATATACCATACTAAACATGTATCTACGTACGCTGGAATGAATTATTGGGGTGAACAGCACATGAAGAAAGTAGAATAGCACTTTAGCTTTGTTCAATAAGTTTTAATGTTCTATTCTATCACTTGAAACTTTTTATAGTCCGAAAAAATATGCATTTTCACTGTTTTGATTTCAGCTGATTATATTTCGAAGTGTGGTTACTTTATAAAGTGGTACTGCCCTTTGAGAGAAAATTTTCGCCAAAAGCTTAACAACTTCGTCATTTTTCAATTGTCAAAAATTCTAAATATATTTTACTCTCTTTTAACGAGCAAATGTATATATATATTTTTCTATAAATTTTTCCTAAAAATAGCTCCATATTTTTTTTTTATTGGCACCCTAGGATCTTCTGGCCTAAAAAACGATAAATATTTTTGAAAGTTTCATCTTTGTCAATACTTACAGTTTCATATTCGCTCTCTTCGAACTGGATCATAGATTATTTTTAAATAATAGCTCATTCTTTTTCAATTCAAAAAGATCTTTTTACTTGCAATAAAAGCCTTAGTTCATACTATTGAGAAAACAAGGCAATAAACATGCCAAACACCTCAATAAGAACGTACAAGAAAAGTTCCACTTCGCTTCATTCTTTGTTATTTTGAAAAGGTTCAAGTTTTCTCTTCATCGAATGCTTTGATTCCGATTTTGATTTTTAATCAAGACCATATCCAAGTAATTCTTAGGAGAAGAATTATTTTTTTCTTTTGAATTAAAAACTACCTTTTGAAGGTGGTATGAACTAAATAGGGATTAGCATATATTGGATGGCGCTTTTTTGGAATGAATTTAAACCTTAAAAAAGTGTTCAAGCTCCTTTCAGAGGCAATAAACAGGAACATTTTTATTTTAAATCTTCAACATTGCTCAAAATTCACAAAAGGCATTGTTTGCGATAAATTATAAACAATGAGCTAACTTATTAGCTTATTGAAAACCGTGCTGAAAAAAGTTTTACTCATTTGCTCATTTACTTTGCTAATTTTACTTATTTACTAAGCAATTCCATTTACTTTCTAGAACAATATGAAACAAATTATATTCGAAATTATCCTACACTATATTACATTAGGATTAATATTACACAAAATTATATCAAAATTATACGCACAAATTACAAAACATATGAGAATTATTCGCATAAATTATACAATTTTACAAATATATTAGAAAGTATATTCGTGTAATGTTGTTAGGGGTGCGTTATAATCCCGCGAATGCAATTTCAGTGGCAAACAAAGGGTGATATAAATTGGGCAGTTGGTCAGAGCACCATGAGCTAAAGGGTGACCGGACACTGAGGTTCCCGGTTTGCGTGCTACTTAATAGTTTAATCTGATATTTTTGGTAGGAGATATTTTGAAGGTTCCTAAAGACTTTATTTGGAAAGAATACAGAGGGACAAGCGGAGTTTAATCATTCCAAATATTAAATTTTCAAAATATTAAATTTTCAAAATAATCATTCAAAATATTAAATTTTCAAAATATTAAATTTTCAAAATAATCATTCCAAATATTAAATTTTCAAAATATTAAATTTTGAGCTACATAAGAAATCATTGAAGAGATTCTGATTTCCCTTTAAACCATTTTCACGTCGTGATAGAAAACAAAATACACTGTTCCTCCTGCAATATCCGGCGGGAACTAATCCTATTAGCTTATTACCCTAAATTAGAATGTAAAAAAAAAAAGTATAATAGCTTCTCTAATTATTCCATCCTGCTCTTTTCTCATCATAGTCGCAGCGGTAGCTGCAACCTAGTAAAGAACGAACCACGGTCCATAGTAACCGGGAGTTTAAAAAATGTGAAAAAACACAGTCTAGAGAGAAAGAATTATTTCGCTTAATTTTAATAGTAAAAAATTTATTACTTTTATTACTTATTAAAGTTAGTAAGGAGAAAGCTGGTAAGGAGCGGACAGTAGGTTCACTAAGACGATTACAAAGGAAGAGTCAAACATTCAAACGATGTGATTGGCCGGCTGAAAACACTAGTGGTAAGCCCTGCCACACCCCATGAAAGCTTGAATCACCCTAGCACTGGGCAGCAAGGACCGGGTTGACAAGTTCTGGTGTAGAGACTCCCAGTGTATCTTTTTAATTCTTGAAACGTGCAGAAATATTTAGTGGAGAGGTGGCAACTCCTTGAAACTACTTGAAAATAATATTTAATATTTAAGATGTGCTTTAGAAGAAAAATTTAGTGGCAGCATCTCCTTTTTTTAGTAAATTGATTTCTTTTTATGTCAAACCACTCATTATACTAAACGGTAAGTATGGAGAAATAGCGGTAAGTATGACTAAAATTATTATAACAATATAAACATTTTTAAAAGCCTGAATTTGTACCAATTCCAAGTATGTATAATTAATAAGGTTTGAATTTAGCCGCTAAAATTTTTTTGTGTGATAAAATTTGCTTGATTTCAGAAAAAGGGAGAAAACACAGACCAAAAGTGTAGCCATCTTGATGTGCTACACTTTGTGCCACACACAGTGGGATGGAAATCCCACTGATAGAAAATTGGCTTCAAAAATTAAGTAAGGAACTGCGTAAACTGGCAGGTCATTTACATCCTAAATAAACTTATTACATGCAAGATGTTAGGAAGTAGAATACATATTTTACCTCAAAAATAAATATGGTCAGAATTCCAACGCCCTTTAGCTCATTGCACCCTGGAAAACCATCCAGGTTGTCAGCACTTTGAGCCAGAATTGCCCTAGGCAATCCCTTTAAGCCGTAAATAGATTATTGGCTTATCAGACACAAGTTCATCTTACCTGAATGCCAAATTAAATTTCAATAATTAAGTCTCTGGGTATGAGTGCCATGTGAAAAAAGACTATTTAAATGTATTTTTAATGTTTTAAACATATTTTAAAATATATTTATAGTATTTTAGTGTTCGAAAATATAGCTAAATACACATATGTTTTATCATCAAGCATGTGCTTGTTTAGAAATGAAATTGAGCTTACCGAATCACCTTTTGATCCTTTTTCTCCTTTTTCACCCTGAAAATAAACATAATAATGATTTGAACTGCTTTATTTGTCAGCAATAAATTAATAAAAGTCGAATGGTAGCAAAAATTGGCCCTAATTTCAGCTACCTATAGAATCTTCATTCAACAAGTAATAAAAAAACACTAGAGTATTCAATTCCTTTATTTATAGTCTTAACACTTTAACATGACTTTGATAGTATATTAGTAATCACAAAAACAATAATCCTCTCTCTCTCTCTCTCTCTCTCTCTCTCTTTATCTTTCCCTCTCTCTCTTCTCTCTCTCTCTCTCTCTCTCTCTCTCTCTCTCTCTCTCTCTCTCTCTCTCTCTCTCTCTCTCTCTCTCTCTTCTTCCTCCAGACTATTCGATATACATCCTCCTTCAGTGACCACATATGCACTCAATTTGATTTTCATTATTTATTTTTCTTCTTCTTTTTTTTCTTTGTTTCAATCCATCTTCGTTCTGTAAGTGAATATCTGGATGATAAATTTGGAAACAGAAACTATCGATGGGAAAAAAACATTTTTCGTTTGATTTTGGTTTCATAATCCCACGCACAGAAAATTATCGAGGGGAGAGTGGAGAGCAAAAAAAAAGAAAAAAAGAGAGAGGGGGCTAAGCTTTAAAACAAAGATTCAGGAGAGTGCCATATTTTTCTTAACATTATAAAATTTTTACATTTTATACATTTCTGACTTTTCAGATTGAATGCTCCGCCACCCTCTCCTGTGGGATTCTAGGGTATGATTTCCCATATTTTGGGATCCGAGTCACTCCATCACTTAACAAACCACTCAAAGGCGCACGCAGGTGGGGGAAGGGGCTCGGAGCCCACCCCAGCCAATTCTATGTTTTTCTATATCCTTTTTTATTGAGACTATCAAATAAAAGTGATTTTTTATTATTGCTCCCCCCCCCAGCTGAAAATGAGTGTCTACAGGGTGCACACCACAACTATTTAATTAAATAGAAACAAACAAAATCGATTAGCAAAGATATTTGATCGCTGATGTAAGAGTCTACTTCAACTAAGTTATATCCTTCAGTCAGATTCCCCATGTTCGAAAAGAGACGACAAGAGTCTTTACTGAGCAGCCGTAATTTTCCCATGTATTGATAGTCGTATCAATAAACTTAAGGGTTCTTTGACAAGCCGACATATGTTATAAATGTTCAAAAGCCGCATGGAATAAGACAGCTCTAAAAATAAATTGACTATTTAGAACATTTTTGACGAGATCAAATTAGGCTCTACACGTGATGTATTTTTTTCTGCTCATTTGGTTGAGGTGGCATCGACATTTTTTATTTGAAGAAAAAACCTGCAACAATACCTGCACATACATGGGGGATACACCTAAAATTGGCCTTAGGACCCCCAGGAGAAATTAAAACATTAGGGCATAAGAGTATCCTTTTTCATTTCACAGTCTTTTGTCAACGAGGATCTTTGTTTCCGCATTTCACGGGACTACAGGTGTGGAATTCTTTCCCGGAGGGTATAAAGATAGTATATAATGTTAGCCGGTTCAAGAGTATGTTAAAATGTTACTTTTTGGGAAGTTGTTAATGATTTGGATAAGAAGTTGTTCATTATTTTTATTCATTTGTTGATTTTTAATTATTTTATAATTTACTTTTTGTTTTACAGTTTTGTAATTTTTAATTTATAAGTGAAGTATGAACATAAAAGAGTAGTAGATTATAAGTATGGAATTAACCATCATGCACAGCCCAACGGCTTTCCCAGGTTGTTGTTGAAAGATGATATAACCATTTTTGTTAAATCTATTTGCTTGTTGTTTCTGTTCTTTTTTTCAAGTGAGGATTTTAAGAATTACAAATGCAATAAAGTAAAAGATACTCACAGATGGACCAGGGTCTCCCCTTTCACCTTTCCGACCAGGATCTCCTCTTACTCCCTATAAAATAATTGAAGAATAAACACAACGAAATTAATCAGCTATCACATTACGTACGTAATTTTCTATACAAGATGGTTGAGGTGCATTACGTTAAGCATAGCCTTTCACACTTAAATAAGTTGTTGTCCACTAGGCTAACGTAAAAATTCGCAAAACCATTATCATCATTGTCTAGACTCATCACAATCATTGTCAACTGATCAAGTGTTAAAGGTTTTCTAGGAAAAGTCTATTAACTTATTTTCAACATTTATTAATTGCTGATCAAGAATTTCAATTTTATTGCTACTTTATTGACTTTTTCAAAACGTAACATAAATCTACGCAACGTAAATATTAAGAGGTCGAGTCTACTTGGCACTACCTACGTTACGGAAAAAAAATTATTATCCGTAAGATTACATAGCGTTACTTAGCGCTAGTTTAAAAGGTTCTACAGCGTAGTGTGAAAGCATGATAAGTAAGGATCGCTTTTATTTTGGATTGACATACTTTTATTCATGAAATGATGCACTGCTATCATAGGTATCTTAGGAGCTTTTTCAAGGGAGGAGGGGGGAAATGAAAACATAAAAATAACATATTAGTCCCCTGCTTTTCAATTATTCTAGTGGGTCTTCGGAACACGTTACGTTGACGTGTTTATGGAAATTCTCTTAGACTTCTAACATAATAATCATGCTCATAACCAGCAAGAAAATTACTCTCATCCTTTTTTATGTGGATTAATTTTTTAAATGATCAAAGTGATCAGGCAACGAATCAGGAAATAATCAAAATGATCAGGTAACGAATACAACAAGTGCATTCTGTCAAGTAAGAAAGTGAAACTGAAAGTGAAAAAAGGAGAATAAAAAAAATCACTAGGCTACCTTCAAATTTATTTAGAAAAAAGGTTAGGAATTAGAAAAGCCAGTGCCAACTACCGTTTGTTTACTTTTATTCCTACGTTACAAATTCTGCATCCTTTCGTATTGTTTCACTGTTCTATGGAAACTACTACAGACGATGTCCAGAATTTGTTCCGTCCTTTTCTTCCTTTTTCGAATAGAAATTTTTCAATTTTTTTCGAGAATAAAATAACCCTTCATAGGACTAAATAATTTATAAAAAAAAGTAAGTCAAGAATATCCCGGTATCCCCACATGCAGGGAGATTAGGATTTAAATTATACTATCAGTCAAGAGAGCTCCATTAAATTTTGCACAGACATCCGTGGGAAAACATCGATCACTTCAACTATGAGCGGCAAAGGAAAATTCCGTGCTAAAATGAATGAAACAAGAAGAAAAATCTTTTGGATATGAACTCAACAATTCAAAAAACTATTCTATGTCCATTATTACCAAAAGTATTTCTCTTACCCTATTATTTGGCTTTGAGCTTAAACTCTTTATTTTTATTTTTGCGAATTGGTATTATAGATAATAATTTAAAAAACGATTGTTAAGAAGGAATTTTGTATTCAGAATTATTTGTAGCAAAGATTGGGCTTGGTTCACTGACCTATATAAACAGGCACATACGCCGGGGCATACATCCGTGTCCTTCTTCCAAAATAATATGTTTATTACGATCTTTCTTAAGTTTTCTTATTGTATAATTCTTTTGACTCCACAAATTTGCCCCTTCCCCCAAATAATAAACTCTTGCGTACGTGGCAGTCTCAAATCTATAAAAATTCGTAGATTTTAAATCGATCCCTTCTTTCAAAACTATGCATAATAAACTGTTCATTATTCACATCAAGCTTCTTCCCCAAAAAGAATCAAATTCTTCCAACATTTCAAAAGATCGAATGCGGAACTTGAAAGACGAACTCGCAAAGTAATCACGTACTAAAGGGGGCTTAAAATAATTCTCCAAAAGCCAAGTTGGGACTTGGAAAACAAGGGATTATAGTCTAAGAAATTGCCTTAAACCGCGGAAAATTGGGGAGAACGAGTAACTGTATTCTCAAATAAACTGGGATTTCTCTGTAATCCCTTGTACTACTTCAATAACATCGTTATTACCTTCTGAGTGTGTCACAAATGAGGGGAAAGTAGAATGAAAAGTTTATTTTTTTGTAACATCAGGACTGAACCAAGTCAAATTTGGAAGAAGGTAGCTTAAATAGTTTTGTCACAAGTAATTGCAAGAAGCTCTATGATAACACATCTTGCTATGACTTTGGTCGTATAACTTACATTGGAAAGTGTTTATATCGTTTAAAAACAAAATTATAGAGTGTCTTACAGCGAGTGGTCAAAGGGAGCAATTTTAAGGGAGCAATTTAAAGGGAGCATTTAATGGGGATTGATCAACGGGAGCAGAAGTTCATTTGAAAGGCTCCGGGTCTCGTCAGAGATTTGCCCGATTATTTTACATCTAAAATTTTTATCAGATTTAGGCTTTAAGAAATAAAGTTAAAATGTGCATTGTCAGGCGAGGGGCCAGCTCGATGGCTATAGTTTTAGCAGAGGAATGCCCTAATTGTTGTTGGAGAGTCTTCTCGTAATTTGTTTCTCTAAATTTCTTTGGGTTCACGCTGAAAATCTATTCTAATAAAGTTTTTTTTTTATTCCTGAACATGTTTCCTTTCAATCCAAACATTTTTCCTTTCATTCCTGAAGGTAATAAAATACTGAAAAAGTGAAAAGAAAGCCAAAGAAGAAACAATAGCTAATGAAACATATTAAAAGCAAAAAAGCCCCGTACCTTAGCTCCATCATTTCCAGCTGGCCCCTGAAAGCAAATAAAAATAAACAATCAGAACTTAAGAACATACAAATACAAAATACAGTTTACATCGCTGTTAATACGCGACTAAAACAACAAAGCAGGTTAGGAGCCACCACCTATATAACTTGTCTGTCTTACCACAGGTCCCGGTCTCCCTGTATCTCCAGTCCTTCCAGACTCTCCACGGAGCCCCATTGGACCCTGAAACGAAAAAAGAAGTCGTTAAGATAAGCCACATCATTACACACCGTCTCCCTTTATTCTTTAATATTATCCTGGGGCGATAAGCGGACTTTCTCTTTTAGAATTTATTATTGTCATTTTTCATCACTACAAGGAGATCTCCAAGGAGAAATTCATTTGGAAATAATTTATAGAAAGTTGTTAAAGAAAAGATTTTACTCACCGGCAAACCTATTGGTCCAGACTCTCCTTTGTCACCTTTCAGGCCCTAAAAAGGAAAAATAACAAGATAGACTTACTAAGACGTTTTTAGGAAGCCAAAAAAGCTTTCAAAAGTTTAATCAGATTTTCAGAGAGATGGAAAGTCTGAAGTAAAGTTTATTAAGCTATATATTATCATAAAAAGCGGAACTTGACTTTTAAAATTTGCATTCGAGTTAGAAAAATAAAATTCCCATGAAGCTAGAACAGCCACTCTCAAACTTTTTTCTTCCACGGAAAAGCAATGTTTTTTTGCCTTTTTTTCGAGACTTTTCCTGGACAGTTTATTTTAAACACCAACGAAAACTGAGACAAAAAACTCTTCAATGTCAGGTGCTTATACAAAATTTTTATATTTAGTATCTTAATAAAAGTGGAGAATTATGGCTTTTCATTAACTTAATTCCACTCCACCACACCTTATTCTTCCAAAACACTGACCTCTCATCAAAATAGAAATTTTTAGTGCTTCATGAACGAAATTTCAGGAATTGATTTCAAGTCTTATAGGTGAGAATGCATGAATTAAAAAACTTCAATTAAAATTGAGAGAATGCATGAATTAAAAAAACACGAATTAAAAAGCACTGGCCTAGCACACAAGGTCCTCTAAGTTCGCTAAAAATCTATAATAATTTTCACTCATATTTTTAAATTTAATCAAACACTAAGATTTGGACCACAATTAGTTATTACTATCAAAAATATAGCGAATATGCGAATATGATGATGAGATTAGTGATGAGAATATGATGAATATGATGGGATACTTTGTGAAAAAGTTTCTCCAACATATAAATAGCAACCCATACTATGGATTCTTATAGAAAAACCATAAAGATACAAAAAACATGTCCACGGAAAAAGACTATGTCAATAAAAACAGAACAGAAATTAATTTAAAAAACTTTTTCCACAAAGCACGTTTTTCGAAGAAAATTAAAGAGCTTCATAAAATTAAATATGAGCAGAAATAAGTAAAAAATCTTCTAATAATCTTAGATTATCTAAAATAATATAAAGCAAATTAAGTGCAATATAATATGCACTTTACTGAAAAAAAGAAACCGTGGATTTTCAGTTTAATTTAAATATACTGATATTTATTCCTTAAAGTTTCAAGATTTTTTTTTATTTACTAAAGTCAAAAAGTGAAAACATTTAAAATGTATTTTGTTTTCAGTAAAGTGCAAATTATGTTCTGGTCTTGAGAAGGCATGGGGGTTGTAAGCACTACTCGTGTTAATTTTGGCTCATTTAGAGTTTTACTGGGTTATTCATTGTAATTTCTATTCGTTTTGGGTGCCATTTATTTATTGCTTGCTATTGGTGGTGGTTCTACACTGGAGGAGTTATTTGACTACATTTCTGCTTGTTTTGTGTTTGGCGGAGATCTTTACTTTTCTTTGAAAAACTTTTTTTTGTGGAAAAACTTTTTGTAAGTAATTATGTAAAACACTAAAGAACGCCAGTTTTTTCAGCTGAAAGTAAGGAGTAACATTAAAACTTAAAATGAACAGAAATTACTATGCATATAAGGGGTTTCCTCCCTCCTCAATACCTCACTCTTTATGCTAAAGTTTTTTTTTAGAACTTTTAAAAAAGCTTATTTTTCCTCATTAAATTGCCCTTGATTTTCAGGAGTCATTCTTAAATATTTGGAACAAAAAGTCAAACTTTTAAAGTAAAGAGAAAGGTGTTAAAGAGGGAGAAACCCCTCTCATATGCATGATAGTTTCTGTTCGGTTTAATTTTTAATGTTGCTCCTTACTTTCAGTAGAAAAAATTTGTTTTTTTTTATTTATCTAATTTACGAGAAAGAACAATAAACGCAGCAAAATACAATTTTAGAAAATGCGAATGGGTACAAATTTTAGAAATTAAAAAAAAAAAATCAAACGATTAGAACACTTGTCGGCCTCTACCCTTATTCACATGCTTGCTAAGGCCTTAAAAAACAATAGAGCCAGATTTAGAAGAGGAAAAAATGCGAAGAAATTTAAATGCCAGAAAAATGCCAGAAAAATGCCAGATTTAGAAGAGGAAAATGTGCGAAGAAATCAATGTTAAATTTCCAGCCGGGAGTAAAGTATCTACTATACAACCTTAAAGCCCACTGATTAGCCCTACTTCAAAAATTATTGAGAAGTTAATGTAAAAGGACATGATTACTTCACAAATTTGCTTGTAAGGGAATTTCCACAAAACATGATTATTAGCCCAAAATGAAAACAAATTCTAGGCGCTGAATACTAAATAGAATTTCTTAGCAACTTTGGTGACTACCCCCATACTAAAATGCATTAAATATGTTCTTCCTATTATTTGACAGAGTCAACCAATTTTACAACGGAATCAAACAGTTCGTGGTAACTAATTGTAAGTTCGTTAATCTCATCATCAGATTGGGCGTATCATATAACACTACTGTAGAGGTTTCAAGCTCCTATCTGCAAAAATGAGGAATTTTGTATTTTTTGCCAGAAAAAAGATAACGTGTGCGTTTTTTTTTCCAGGAGTGATCATATCAACCCAGTGGTCCTAGAATGTCGCAAGAGGGCTCATTCAAACGGAAATTAAAAGTTCTAGTGCCCTTTTTAAGTGACCGAAAAAATTGGAGGGCAACTAGGCCCCCTCCCACGCTCATTTTTTTCTCAGAGCCACCAGATCAAATTTTTGAGATAATCATTTTGTTCAGCATAGTCGACAAATATAATACCTATGTCTTTGAGGACGACCTAATCCCCCACCGTCCCCGGGGGAACGGCTGTAAGTTATGAGCTTTGCCCATTGTTTACGCATAGTATTGGTTATTGGGAAGTATATAGACGTTTTCAGGGGGTATTTTTTCTAGTGGGGGGAATGGGTGGTTCTTTCCATGGATTTTTCCACGGAGGAATTTTTCATGGGAGAAGAGAATTTCCATGAAGGGGGTGCTCGATTTCTCAAAATTATTTAAAAAACAATCAGAAATTCAATAAAAAAAACAAGTTTTTTCCACTGAAAGTAAGATGCAACATTAAAACTTTAATTGAACAGAAAATATTACGTATATAAGGGTGGTTGTCCCTCCACAATACGCTAAAGTTTACGCTAAAGTTTAGGTCTTACGCTAAAGTTTTTTTTTTAACTTTTAAAAGAGGTTATTATTCTAATTAAACAGCCTTTGTGATTCAGGAGTCATTCCAAAATAAATGGAACAAAAATCAAATCAAAAATGTTCAGAAATTAAATAAAAAAAAAATTTTTTTTAACTGACAGCAAGGGGTAATATTAAAATTTCGAACGAACAAAAATTAGACCGTAAATGGAAGGGAATTTCCCTTCCTCAACGCCCCGCTCTTTACGCTAAAGTTTGACTATTTCTTACAACTCTACTTTTTAAAACAATACACAAGTTTAGCGTAAATGGTGGGACGTTGAGGAGGGGACAGCCCCTTTCATATATGGAATAATTTCTGTTCGTTTTAACTTTCAATGTCGATCCTTACTTTCAATTAAAAACACTTTTTTTATTTAATAACCGAAATAAATGAAAACTACAAGATGGCTAGGCCATGTTTTACAAATTAGGAATCACTGATTGCCAAATATTATGCTTTTTGGCCATCTATCTAGAGCCAAACGAAACGCTGATCGCGCCAGATTGGGTGGGAAAAGGTCATAAGAAAGTATCTAAAGGAAATTGGAGCTTCAAGGGAGGGATGAAGAGGGAAGCTTTGATTGGATTGGGGTGGAGGGTGAGCGTGCGTAGCTCTGGTGTCCTCAGGCAAATTAGTTCTGCAGCAAAGTACTGATTGGTACTACTACAATGTTATGAATATATTATCAATGTAAATGTTCTTAGTAAGTATAAACATCATTAATAATATCAAAAATTAACTTATATAATAAATATTAAGTTGATTGTAAAAAATTGATTTACATAAAATCAATTTATGATTATATAATTTATGATTTATAATTACAATAATTTTGTAATTATTAAATAATAATTAAGTTAAATGCTAATATTGATATTAATTTAATATTTATTAATTAGAATTTGATATTAATTATAATTATTAATACTAATAATAATTTACTAATGAGTAATATTTTACATTAAAATGCATTAATATAAACGAGTATATTATTGAAACTACTTAAAAATACTCTCAACTTCAAATTAAAATCACTTAAATGTAACAGAAACTGATTTAATATTTTGGTTTTGTCAATTTAGCGATTCTTTTGAATTTCAAGATCACTTTTGATTCAAGTCAGAGTAGTTTTCATCCCAGAAACTGTCGATGAAGTGTTCTCACAGAAAGTTTTAAGTAGGACTTACTGGCTCTCCTTTGCTTCCATCGGATCCTCTATCTCCTTTGATTCCAGGAGGTCCTTGTGGTCCAGGTAAACCAGGGGGGCCTGGAGGCCCAGGAGGGCCCATCACCTAAGAAAACAAAATAGTTAGTCGTACAACTGAAAAGGAAAGCACGCTAAAAAGACTAATTTTTAGGTTTCACTGAAAAAAAAACCTTCAATATAATGTTAATGTAAGTCCAATTTTTGGTCTATAATTATCCAACATAGTTAAGTTAAAAATAAAGTAAAATAACATAGTGAACTTCTAATAAAACGTCTTACGCTGTATTTTAAATGCAATCAGAATTTTTCATCACTAAGGGTTTTTGCACGATATTTTTTTTTTTTTTTTTTTTTTTTTTTTTTTTTTTTTTTTTGCCAAATGTGATGTCTCTGGATTCTATATCTTATTTTTCTGTTTGGTCAATTTTCTAGAATAACTTTGCATACTTTAATCCAAAAATGTGCTCGTATTGTTTCTACCACTCCTAATTTTTGTGCGAAAATGTTTGAAGTTTTCGCGATTTTTGGGCTTTACAGACAGAAAAAACATCTCAAGTAACCGCTCCATAAGACGACGGGGACGACAAAAACATTACATAAGTTTTTGGATTCAATCTTTGGGTGGAAAAATAAACTGTTCAATAATATATGTACATATATATATATATATATATATATATATATATATATATATATATATATATATATATATATATATATATATATATATATATATATAAATACTTTTAAATGATTATGCAAAAAAAATATTTGGAAAATTATGATTGTGTATTTAGTGTGTTCAAATGCAGCCTAAAAAGTTTTACTGGTTGAACATATTTAAGTTCTTGAAACAAGAAGACAAAAATAATTTTACTCCCCAGTTTAATTATTCTTAAAATATTTTGGGGAAGAGCAACCCTAAAAACAGAGAATTTTATTCTTTCCTGAAATACTTAGTACATTCCCAGTGGAAATTTCTACTTCTTTCGATATTCTTTTATGAACTTTTTGAGATTTGAAAAAAAAGGTATTTTTTGCATTAATTAATTTTTAGAAATTGTTTTAAAATCATAAGGTATGTGATTTAGAGAATTAACTACAATCTCAAATATTTCTGATGATTAATAACACATTTAAAAAACAGCTTAAAAAGCGAGTGTCAACATTAGAAAATGGTATTTAAGCTTTGAGAAAAAGAGCCATAGTTAAGCACTGACTAGTAATAAATCGTAATGGTTGAGAAGTAAAAAGGAGGAGGTAAAAGGAGAGTAAAGGAGGAGGAAAAACAATTTATTTACAAATAATCTAAACAAATTTTTAAATAAAAGAAGAACTCAGAAAGTGAATGAATTGCTTCCTTGATCGATTACAATTTTATCAAACAAGCGCAAGCTCGTTATATTGAGCATTACTCGAATAAATTTCAATATTTTTATAATTAATTGATAATTGTACAAACATTATCAATAAATAATAAAATAAATAAATATTTACAAATATTGCTATTATATCTACTGTTCCACTTGTTACCACAGGGTATTTAATTTTTTACATTTCTCTAAATCAATTTAAACTTGATATTATGTTGAATTGATTCCAATTAAACTGTAAAAAAAAATTAATTTACCCCGAAATCAATTTAACTGTCAACGGATACTCCGTCGGTAATTGAAACTATTATTAAACTGAAAAAAGGAAAAAGAAAGAAAAGAGGTTTGACCCTTAAAACTGATCATCTCGAATAAATTTAATAAACTTACTACTTCTCCAAATGCGTCAGCTGTTCCAACGCCGTCACCCTGGAAAGTAAATTGATTAATTTCTTCCTCAGATAGCTTTTCATTGGAGTCCAATTACTGAAAAGTGATGTTCTCCAGGGATACAAGCGACGATTCATACAACAATGAATTGCTCGTTATAAAGGTAAAGACATTTAGACCGTGTTGCCAAATATTAGGCAATAATTTCGGTTAGCCATAATAAAAAGGGTGTAGTAATTCTGTATTAAACTTGATGATAAAACGTAGGAAAAAATATCTTCAGTGATATTTAGAGACAAACAAAAGGTGAAACAAAAGAGGTGAGTAAATTCCATATAGGACATAGCAAAGAAAACTGAACAAAATATATAATTCAATTTCACATCTGGGACCTTCTTCAATAGAAACGGTAAAGTTGCAAACAAAACTATCATTTGAAAGGAAATTAAATCATGAAAACAAAGCTAAATTTAAAAATCTGCTATTAAAACAAAACATAAAAAGTCGTTAACAACGATGTAGCCTCAGCGGCATGACTGTATCCTGGGGGGGGGCTACCGCGTTTACCCCCCCCCCCCCGATTTTTTCAGACTCGTAAAAAAGTAACAAAGATACATACAAAAAATTGTTGATCCATTTAGCAAAATTTTGCTTGTAAACCCCCTCCTCCCTTAGCAAAAATCATGGATACACTCTTACTCAGCGGTGAATTATGAGAATATTCCCAGGGGTTATCTCATTAGTTGTTCTAATTAATTTTAGGCAAAAAGTAAATAACAAAAGAAAATAGTCCTAGACCCGCTTAAACAACATTCACTATGTGGACGTGATTTGAACTACCAAATTTTCCCCTTTGTATTCTTCTACTTGTATGTCGTAATTCATTTTTCTTCATTTTTTGGTAGCTTAGTCTAGGAAGTTATTGGCATTATTATAAGAAACGTACGCGGGATTTTTTTTTTCAGTGGGAAATAACTATTTAAGTACAGAAAACATTTTTGGCAGGAAACACTCTAGAAATTTTGATATTTTGGCGAAAGGGGCACATGCCCCAAGGGGGCTTTCTGTGAACGTGATTAGATATATAAAAAAATAAAAAAAATATACAGCGGAAGTGGTTTTAGCTAGTTGAGCAAACAGTTATAAGGTCAGCCAAAAAATTACTGGGTATATAGTTCGATATCTCAGTGAACTTGAAAGGCTCGCTAAAAAGTATATTTTTTGTGTCGGTCTACCCTAAATAAATACCCTGGACCAACTTCTGCTAAATGATGAGAAACACTGACATAGTGAGATTTGAATTTTATTATCAGCAAAAATTTCTCAAAAATTCTGCTCTTCAATTTAGCAGTCAAAAATCCAAAACAACGGAAATCGTTGACAAATTCTTAATTTAGCTCGGATATCACTTTCAGAATGGAGATAAATAACATTAGACAAACAATGTACCTATTTGGATTAAACTCTTCGTTGGATTGAACTTGAAAAGAAATGTTGGAAAAATAATTGAAAAACCTTAAGAATGTTTTATGAAGCACCGGTGCATATAAGGCAGTTCCACACGCCAAATGAACGTCCGCTTGATGCTATAAAATCCTTATTTTCTTTCCTCGATTAAACAACAAGTTTATTATAGTTTTTGGCGGAGTATTCTTTCAATCTTCATTTTTGGTTTTTAAAGTAAATCAAAAATAATTTTATGATCTTCCGGTTTTCTTTGAGGGACAACATCGATTTCAACAAGAAACTGGAATTTCTATAAAATCTTTTGTCAAGAAAGTTATGCTTAAGGCAGTGGCGGATCCAGGGGGCGAGGCCCCCCCTAAAGTAGTCTAAAGTAGTCTAATTTACTCAACTAACCCAAGTTTGCATTAATTAAACTTGCTCCTAACGCAAGTTTATCGGATCAGCCTATTTTGCCCCTCCCCCCCCCCTAAAAAAATCCTGGATCCGCCCTTGGCTTGAGGCTCATTCGCAATGAGATTTTGCTAATACAGTACTTAGATTTAGCTAGCGCCAATTTGAACCACTCAGAAGGCTTCTAAAATTTTTCAACCAATCAAAAAGTTCTTTGTGAAATCTGGTTGGCTCAAACTAGCGCTAGCTGGATTTCAGTATAACCGAAATTCCTTTGCGAATGGGTCTTTACCAAAGTTGCAATTGTTATTAAAACTTTTTCTTAACCCTCTCTTTGGGCAATTTATCACTAGTTTGTAGATACGGTCTAAATTCTATATTGAATTTAAAGTTTTGACAATGGGTTTGCGTTGCTTTAACTTCAAAAAATTATACCATTTTCTTCATTCAATAAAAATAAAAAAGGAAATCTTTTATCCTGAACTTTTTAAAAAAGTCATAATCAGTTTGATCGTTTTTAACGAAACAAAAGGAATTAATAAAAACTTAAGTAATTATCATTTTAAGAATTGTTTTCGCTTGCCAAATGATTTTCAAGATTTGTCTAGTACGTTTCTTGTTTTGAACAAATAGTAACCTTATTCATTAGTACTATAAGACGTATATATACTCTCTCAGTCTACACTGTCTATACTCTCTCAGACTACATTGTCTTTCTAAAAAATTAAAATATAAAAACACTTAAATATAACAAGTCTAACTTTTAATTCACGCAGTCAAAAAAAACAAAACAAAAAACGAACATCTTGGCATCACATCCAGAAGCTTTTATCAGCAGAAAAAAAAAACAGAAAAAAAAACTAGACTAAACAGCTTGTTTTCGGCTAATAAATGCGTGCGGATGTGAAACCAAAACAATCGGGCTTCTTCTTGGCTTAAATTTATTGTTTTACAATAAAACAAGCAAGGATTACGTTTTTAATATCATACTAGAATCCAAAACATTTTGATAAATTTACAATTTTCGAATGTTACAAGCACTGGGTTGCATAAAATGGAAATATAGGAATATATTAGTCATGGGCCAAAGTTTTAATCAAAATAGTGAAAAATAACCTAAAAAACAAAATATTCCGACTTCATATTCAGAGACATTTATCAACAGAAAAATACTTGTTTTCTATTGTTAAAGGTTTTTATATGTGACACCGAAATAATTGAGCTTATCCATGGTTTTTTTTCAATAAAGAAAGTAAGGGCGACGATTTTAAAATTATATAAAATCTGAAACATTTTTCAGACGTTTATACGCAGTAAACTATAATTAGCTGAGATATTAGAAAATACTTTTTTGTGCGTTTTTTCTTCTTTTTCGCTTTTTTTTAATTATACGCACGTCTATCACCTTACAGGGTTTGAACGACCAATAAGTCCCAAGTAGATGGTTTAATATAGGCAATAAAAATTCAATAAACAGCATGCTACCCAGCTCTAAGCATCAAAGCTTTAAAGCGTTATAAACAAAAGCCAAAACCATTTGAGAAGCGGAAAATACGATTATACGCATGCCTTTAAAAAAGAAAATAGGAAACAAAAAAGGCGGAAGAGATCAAAGGTGTTTTACAAGCATATTTGCTAGAATATGGGTGGTAGGAAATTGAACACTGGGTAGTTACACACGTTTTTCAAAAGCAGCAGAAAAAAACTTCACAGGAAAGCAGGAAAACAATTTTAGACATAAAAGTGTTTTCATCAACATGAATATGACATGTATTCTACGCAGGCGTTTCAATTCCACTTCAAGAAAAACCAAGTAAGTCTGATTAAAAATATCAGTTTTTTCCATTACTGAAACTGAAAATTGAGCAATGATACGAAACTAGCAAAATCAAAACTATGAATGCTACTGTAGCTAAAATTTAACAACTTTTACGAATAACTCATTTATTGATCCCCAATTTCCTAGAATTAACGATTAGAAGATGCGTTATAATTTTAGCTATTTATACTTAAAAAGTGCAAATTCTTTCACACTGCACCATAGAAACTTTTACGCTAGCATTGCTTAAGACATTACGTTACGTTTTGTAATTCTGCGAAGCAAATTTTGTCCGTAACGTAGGTAGTGACAATAAAATTTGAGCTCTTCACAGAATTCTCCGCTACGTAAGCAAACGTTATGTTATGGAAAAGTCAACATAATACAAACATCACGGAATTTCTGGATGAACAATTAATAAATTTGAAATAAATCGATCAACTTTTCCCAAAAAACATTTCACGCTTGATCAAATCTTGAATCTCCATTTCACAGTTTTAGTTTTTAAATAATTCGCGTATTTTGATTGTGATGATGTTAGACGATGATTGTGGTTTTCTGGATTTTTTCGTTAGCCTTATGTGAAAGGACTTGTTGTAACGTGAGAAACTGTACTTAACGTAATATAACTTATCCACTTAGCATAGAAAATTACATAAATAGACGATGGATAATTTTTTCTTAAAAATTGTCAGTTATTTTGTCTAATCGTGACTCTTTTGAAAAATGTATATGAAATTAAGAAAGCTACACATCCCATTACATGCTTGTGTGAATAAATTAAGCCAAAGTAAAATTACCTGTCTTCTTCGAAGCTTTTTGTACTTCTGTGCACGGCCCAAAGCGAACGCCGGAAAAAAAAGGAAAAAAGAATATAAATCTCAAGGCATGCAAAAGTGAATGAAATAAGCAACTACCTTTAAATGGAAGTAGAACACATTATAAATGTTACATCACTTTATAGATATCTCAAAAAGGAAAGCTTTATGTGTCAGTATTAATGTTATGGGCATATTTTATAAACGATGGCCCTTGTGGCTTTTGTGTTTGGAATGTACTTTATGATGCTATAAATGTTTTATGGCCTTGCAAATTTATCAAACGGACTTGGGCTGGTAGGACTTGAAGAAGGAATAATTTGGGATGGAATACAGAGGGAGGAGGGGCTGAACGATAAAAGTTCTGACAAGTTATTTCCCCGTTATATTAGCATTGTTGGCATGTATATATACAGATGAATATGAGGCATAGTCTCTACTTCCTAACCAACAGAAAATAGTTTCTAACGTACTTTTCCTAGATTTAATGACTTGTATTATCCCAAATTACGGTTTTAAATTTTTTCCTATCAGAATGTTTTTTCCTTGTTTCAAATTTATTTTTTATCAGTGTAATAATTTTTTATCTAGTACTTCAACAGGTTTATGCTTTATAAATACTACACTAAAACATAAAAGTTACATTCCCTGATGTATTCCTAAAAAAAAAAGATAATCTATTATGAATACTAACCAATCATTGAAAAATAATCTAAAAACAAAAGGGAATGATACGCACTTAATTAAGATGTCGACAAAGCCTAAATTTCCAAATTTAGGGGAAAATGAAAGTTCACATAAGTGAATTCATCTAGTCTCTGCTTACTCTATGTTACTTTTTATTTGTTATTTCTGAGGGGGAGTACCGGGTTTGAGCCTCCGCCCCAAAATGTTTATCCGACTCGTAAAAACGCAAATAAAATGTATAGAAACAACAATTTTTGCGTTTTTGAAGTTAATTTCATAACCCCCAGAACAAAAATTGGATATACCCTTGAAACAATCCCTTAGTTTTCAACCCTGTTTTGTTACTTAACCACTAGTAAATTTATCGGTTTGCCATAAAATTTAATATCAGATTATAATAATCAAAATTTACAGAACCCACATGAGATCAACAGTTAAATTTATAGTTAAAATCACCATGTGTAGTCAGTCTTGATCATCAAGATTTAGAATATCAACATGTAGACGATAGCTTGTAGATTAATTTTGGTAAATAAGTAGCAGACTATAAAGTAGCATAAAAGATAGGCTGATGGTTTTGGAAGTTAAGGTTCGATACTTGGTCAAATGATAAAATTAGAACACACTTCAGCTAAACGAAAAACAAACTTGACAGATATAAAAAAACAAAATTGCAAAGTTGAGAAGCCAAGCTTCACTAACGTCAAAGATTAGTCAAGTGGCCCTTACACTAGCAATGTTTTGCTCAAATATTCCTTTTAAAATCCCGGTAGAAAATTTTCTATGGAATCACTAGAGGCCCATTAATTTGCACCATGGTTTCTTATACTATAAGGTACGTATTGAAGTTATGGAAGTAAATTATTTAGGGAGAAAGTCATTTTCAGAACCTGGAACTGCACCGTAAATTTCTTGTCTTATTTTTATGTCAAGCTTTCAATGCTATATCCTTTTCCCTAAAAACTGTTTATAGTTTGAAATCATTTGTATTTTCATAATTTTTATATCGTTGAATGTGGTTGCTAAAAAATGGCGCTTCCCACGTAGAGAAAATTTTCACCAAAATGCGTATTGGTGTTTATACTTGATCTTCGAAAAGGTTCAAGAAATATCTGCATAAACGTAGCATCGCATAGAATCTTACATGCCTTTAATAGGCCCTTAGGGCAAACTGTGCACAACAGTGAGCAAAGGCCTACGCTATTGGTAATATTTTTGTCAGTTTACTATAGGCAATAATATTGGTAGCGTAAGAAAAGCAACCTAACAACTTGAAAGTCTTCCACTTTAAGTATTGGAGAAAGAGCCGCTAGCTACTATTTATAACCCCATCTATTTAGAGCTACGGTTATAGCTTATGGCACTAATTTTTAAAAGAGCCAAGGTGCTTCTATAATTAACAAATATATCCCTTTAATCTGCCCATTTGTCCAACATATTTTGATAACAGGCCTTCATCTTACTTCCAAGATTTGTTTCCCGAGGAAATAAAAGAATATTACGGTAATAGAGCCCGGACCCCATAGCTTTATTAGGAAATTTATTTTCCTAAGGATCTAAAAGATTTATAGTTTGCTGAAAGCTTATAGCATTGAAAGCCTGAGGCACACGAGGAAGCAAATTTTTTACATTTTACATAGATTTATACTATATCTAAATTATGAGCTATATAAACTTCTAAAGAAATGACTAAAAAAAATGTATAAAGATGGGCTGAGCACCAGGACCTATCCTTAGCCCCTCCACTTATTGCAGTAACAATCAAAACAACTTATTATGTTCAATTAATCACAATGTTTGCTCCATCAGAGACTTTCTCTCTGCCTCTATGTCTTCCCCCCTATCACTTTTGCTTCTTGACCTTCTTTAACTTTGCTCTCTATTTTTGTCCCGCCATCTCATGCATCTCACACTCTCTTCCCATCTGTCTTAAAGGTTTGTTATTTACGTAGTAATGTCTTAAAAATTAGCATTTGTTTTTATCCAACTGTCATATAGTCTACCTGGCTTTTATGGCTTTGACAGATTTACACCAGCACCTCCCCTTAAAAAAATTGTTGTTTGAAGGCCTGGGGGGAGGGGTTGAACTATTCTTACATTTGACCTCCTAAGATCAAAATTCGTCTTCATTAGTATGATTATATTGAGCTCTGAGTAACGATTGACAACATTCTATAGATATTGGGGAGAGGGAGGAGGCTTGATCTTTCTCACTATTTCTTTCCTTCGTTATTAACTATAATTCAAAAAGGTTATTCATTCCCCTTTACTATGTCATTTACGCAGTCACTTGTGTGCAGCTTAGTAATAATGGTGAATTGAGTTGAAGGACTCTTGTAACGAAATAAAACATGATAGCCCATATCTGTTGATTGAATAAAAAAATATTCAAAAAGATTGAATAAAAATTTCACTGCAAAAGGAATGATAGACTTTCTACTTGTGCCTTATGATTGCGTGTGAATTCTATAATGAACACCTAGAAACACCTCTACATTTTCACAGACAAACGAAAGGAGGTTCTACTTCCAAATATAGGTGGATACCTTGTATTTCGTATCATCAATAAACACTTACTCGTTTGATTATAATGGGGCGAAGGCCATTCTCAATCTAGAAATATAGCTATATCAGTCCATGCATTAACGCGCTGATCTAATATGGTGATGATGGTTTGGTTTGTAACTATAAAATATGAATGACCAGCCGAGTGTAAAATCCTCTCACGTTTTCTGTTTTACAGTCCAGTGGGCTTTTGAATAGCAAATGCTGGAAATGTCATAATATGCGGGGCGGAATTCTATACTGTTAACTGTAAACACGCCCTGAATTCAAAGCGTAAATGGAAGATATCATCTAAAAGAACAACCATTACAAATTGTGACTCAAACTTATTTGTTCTTATTTTATTTAAACAATGGTAAAGCGAGGGAAAAAATTGTGTTTTTACATTCCCATCAAAGATTTAATGTAATCTCCATTTTTTAAGTCCATACTTTACATAATAAGAAACTAAACACCACAGTTCAGATGGCTTTTGGTATTCAATATTTGCATTAATCCTTTCCAAATGGGATGTTGAAGATGATGGTTTTTGATGGTCAGACAATTAAGATACAGGTTTTGAAGTTTGTCTTCCAAATAGCTTGTATTTGTCAGCTATTTTTATTTTAGTGCCTGAGCATTAAACGAGCCACTCACATGCCAAATTGGTTAATTCAAATAAGCAGTGGAGAACAAGACAAAGAAGTTACATCGCCTGCTTGATAATATCGCATCGTTTGACTAAAAACAATCTAGAATTTGGATGTGTTTCTTCTATATGTCTCTTGAGTAGTATGGGAAGTCAGGCTTTTTGAGCACAAAGTTAGTCAGGGTGCCTGTGAGTTGGCCAGGGCCGTGTCCAGAGGGAGATAGCGGGTTTGGACCCCCCTCCTAAAATGTTCGTCTGACTCGTAAAAATGCAACAAAAATGCATATGAAAAAATTTTGATTCTTTTCTTAAAGTTTTTTTTTGTAGCGCTGCTCCCCGAAAAAATCCCTACAAAATTAAGTCATGAAAGTTTTTGATTAAAAATTCTTTAGAAAAAAGTTTCATAGCTTCAATTTCTAAGCCGACCACGATTTCAAGAAATCCTGGGAATTCCTTGGGAAATAGCAAGGACCTCGGGAGTCCAGGACAAATAGGATCTTGAATAGAATAAAAAGAATCGAAACATTTTTTTTTTTACTTGTTTTTAAGTTGAGTTGTAAGAATGTATGTACTTTTTAGAGGGGGTAAGTGAAAGAATAGACATAGATCGACTGTAGACGACGAGAATCATGAGCGGATATTCGGCTATTTCGGCTCCAAGCCACCGAGAAGTTAACTGGGACATAAAGTTATTAAAACAAAAAATACGTTGAAACTAGACAGAAGTAATCAGAAGGGGAAATACGACTCCAAGCCACTAAGAATGATATTTCACAAAAGGCATCTTGTGCCGATCGGCAAAAACTGATCGGCAGTTTTAAACCGATCGGGCATCTCAGAATTTTCAATCTATGAGATTTACTGAGTTACTGTGGATTCAGTTTGAATGAGCAATTTTCCAATCCTTACAATCAACAGAACTTGATGGTGTGAAATAAAACTGTTTCATAAAGCTAGACTCGTCAAAAGGGCAATTAAATATATTTTTATATCGATTAATTTGATAGATTCTACTCTATCAGACATAAATAAGATGATTTGATAAAATCTCCTTTTAAAGTCTTTTATTATAAATTATGTGTTTGCTCTACATGTAATTTTAGTTCCGAGAAAAATCCTCGGCTAACTTTGTTATGAAGTGTACCGTTTAGTGCTTTATGCTGAGAAACCACGGTCGGTTTTTCGGAACAGTGGGCATTTTCGCATTTAAATCGTCTTATCATATGCAGCGCAATAGCGCTGCCTAAGTAAATAACGATGTTGGCACAATGCATTTTTTTTTTTTTTTTTTTTTTGGTTTCCATACCAGGGCACTTCGTATCAAAGCAGTTGTCGTAGAAACTTCGAAAAGCGCTCATACGATTGGAAATTGGAGTGGCTAGTGCCCTTTTTAATAGTCGAAAGTGATTGGGGGAAACTACCCCCCCCCCACGACCATCATTCCCCCAAACACATCCAATCAAAATTTTGATATAGTCATTTTGTTCAGCGTAGTTGATTTCCAGATAGAAAATTTGTTTTTGAGGAGGACACTCCTCCACAACCCTCAGGGCAAGGGTTTTAAGTTATGCCCTGGGGGCATATAAGAATGATGTTGGCATACTGTATTATTTACTATTTTGTTCCGTTAGACCAGGGCACTTCGTATCGAAGACGTTGTCGTAGAAATTTCGAAATGGGCTCATTCGATTGGAAATTCGAGTGGCTAGTGCCCTTTTTAATAGTCGAAAGTGATTAAAAGGAAACAAACACGCCCACTATTTCCCGAAACACATCCAATCAAAAATTTTAGATAGTCATTTTGTTCAGCGTAGTTGATTTCCAGATAGAAATTATCTTTTTGAGGAGAACACTCCCATCAGCCCTGAGGGCAAGGGTTGTCAATTATGCCCTGGGAGGATATAAGGTCTTTATAGAACGCTTTGTCGTAGAAACTTCAAAAAGGGTCATTCGATGGGAAATTGAAATGGCTAGTGCCCTTTTTAATAGTCGAAAGTGATTGGAAGGCAACTAACACCTCTTCCACGCAAGGCCGTAACCAGGGGGGGGGGGGTTACCTGGTTTAACCCCCCCCCCCAATTTTTGACCGAGTCGAAAATAAGTCGAAAATTAGTAAAACCTAGGTAAAAATCAGTAAAATTAATCGAAAACTGAGTCAAAAATTAGTGAACCCCCCCCCCCCCCGAAAAAAAATCCTGGATCCGCTCCTGCTTCCACGCGCACCATTCCCCCAAACACATCCAATCAAAATTTTCAGATAGCCATTATGTTCAACGTAGTAGAAAGTTCTGGAAATTAAGTCTTTGAGGATGACAACCCCAACCCTCAGCGCAAGGGTTGTAAGTTATGCCCTGGGGGCATATAAGGTTTTATTGAAAGCGTTGTCGTAGAAACTTCAAAAGAGCTCATTTGATTGGAAATTGAACGGGCTAGTGCCTTTTTTAATAGTTGAAAGTGATGGGAGAGCGACTAACGCCCCTCTGACGCCCACCATTTTCCCAGACACATCTAATCAAAACTTTTAGATAGGCATGTTGTTTAACGTAGTTGAAATTTCTGGAAATTATGTCTTAGAGGATGGCAACCACCCTCACAGCCCTTAGGGTAAGGGTTGTAATGTATGTCCTAGGGGCATATAAGGTGCTTATAGAAAGTGTTGTCATAGAAACTCAAAAAGGGCTCATTCGATTGGAAATCGAAAGGCCTATTGCCCTTTTAATAGTCAAAAGGGATTGAAAGGCTTGAAATTTTTATAGTAAAGATCGATGTCGGTCTAATGTGTGATTTTTTTGTTGTTGTTGTTTTTTAGACCAGGGCACTTCCTATCGAAGGAGTTGTCGTAGGAAATTCGAAAAGGGCTCACTCGATTGAAAATAGAAAGGGCTGATGCCCTTTTTAATAGTCAAGAGTGATTGGAGGGCAACTAATCCCCCTCCCACTTGCCCATACTGTTTAAAAACTAAATGTTGCCTTAAGATTAAATCAAAATGCACTGTGTTAATGCTAATTCCCAATAAGGCATCTCAGCAGTATCCCAGGAACGACTGAGGATATTATGTTCAAACTTTCAAGGCTACTTCTGCTCTTAAAATTTAACAAAATCAAAATAGCGTAAGTGTACCCAAGCTATCAAAGAAAGCAAGCAGATTTTTTTGCGAATGGTATCAAGTTTTCCATTTCAGGGCAACTAGAGGAGGTATGAAACTAAATTAAACACTACTATTTGTGTCCAGATTTTTAAAAGGGTGTATGTTGTTAAAAATTGGTGAAAATTTTTCTCCAGCATACAATTAGCAGGCCAAACTATAAATTCTTAAAAAAAAACAAAAGGTTTAAATTATAATTTTCTTTCTCCCTGAAAAGACTGTCAATATAAAGCGAACAGAAATTAATTAAAAAAACTTTTCACAAAATAATTTTTTCAAAGAAAAGTAAAGAACTCTATTGAACAAAAAATGAGCAAAAATAAGATAAAATAATCTACCAAGCGTGAAACTACCGCAAATTAGCATCGATAAATAAATGAAACCTAAAACGAACAAAAATTACAATAAATAACTGAGTAAAACTCAAAACGAGCAGAAATTAACATAAGTTGGGCTCAAAACCCCCATGCCTTCCCAAGGCCGGAACATAATTTGCACTTTACTGAAAAAAATACAAATGAATGTGTATTGTCAGTTTAATATACATATACTGATATTTGGTAATCAAAATGTTAATTTTATTTGATTTATTAAAGTTATAAAAGTAAAAACATTTATATTTTTTCAGTAAAGTGCAAATTATGTTCTTGCCTAGGAAAAGCATATGGGATTTTGAACCCAACTTATGTTAATTTCTGCTTGTTTTGAGTTCGACTCGGTTATTTATTGTAATTTCTGTTCGTTTCGGGTTTCATTTATTTATCGATGCTGATTTGCGGTAGTTTCACGCTTGGTAGATTATTTGATTTGATTTTTGCTCATTTTTTTTTTAATGGAGTTCTTTACTTTTCTTTGAAAAACTTGTTTTGTGGAAAAAGTTTGTTAATTAATAACAAAAAAGAAAACAAATTTTTTTGAATTTTCCCAGAATATTTTTTAAGGTCCCCAAAATAGTTGAAACGCCCAATCCTAAGGGCTTGGAAACATTAAACTACAGACTGGCTGCGGAGCAATGGCGGTTCTAGTCCCTCTTGCGCCTGGGGCAAAACATGGGTTAGCCCCCCTCCCTTGACTCTCAAAAATGTTCGTTTATAAGAAGATTCTTATTTGTAAAAAATTCATTTATTTAGATCCAACTTTTCTTATTTTATATGGGAAAAGATATGGGATAAATGAAAATTTCGAATTCAATTTGGTTATACTTACTGTCAACTGTGCCCTCTACTTTTTTTAATAAAACAAAATTTCAAGAATCACAAAATGATTATAACCGTAAAATTATCTGAAATTTTGCGCCCCTAAAATGTCTGCGCCTGGGAAAGATTCCACCCTCCCCCCCCTTGAAACCGCCTCTGAGGGGGTGTCAAAAACTATCAAGATATAGTGTTTGAAAGATAAAAATAAACGTAAATTACAGATAAAATCATTTTTTTTATACAAAATATGAAACGTATAGAAGAGTCATTGATTAACCTGTTCAACCCTTCTATATGCTCTAGTTGTTATTCCTTTGAAGTCTGAGAACTAAGAAATTGCTCTGAAGTTTGAGAGTTGGCATACTTCCAGAATTACTAGTTGAAGTAGAGACTGTGATAATTTGAGTTCGATAATCCAGTGCGTTGAGGATCTAATGCTATAGAGGGGTGGAGGTAATAAAGCCACACAAAGTACATTTATTAGCCAACATTTTTTTTTTACCTAGTCGAAGAAGAAGACACTAATAGACCAAGGAGGATTGAGGATATGTTCGACTACCCACGAGAAAGATAAGAATTACTTTACATGTCGTTTTTTACATGATCTACTCCACATAATATGAACCAGGTTTATTAACTCATTACATGCATGGCCTTATCTATGCTTTTTATTATGTATAAACTTTTCAAAAACATAAAACTCAATGATTTTAGCCAGAAATAGTTAGTTATATTCAAAAACTGATCACACCCCCCACTTTCAACTGCTCCCTTTCGAAAGAAAGGAGGCTTAGCCCTATAATTAGCTCTTCCCTGTCATTTGAGGAAGTATGTTTAGACCAAAGTATAAACACATACTGAACAAGTACTGACAAAACTCTCCAAAGTGACCCCGCGTACCTCAGCGCCTCTAGAGGAAAAATGCTGTACTACTTAATCGCTCCGAGCCAATAAATTAAATTTAATACAGCTTTTACGGAACAAGTATAACCTACGGAACTTAGGCTATTATCCCCCAAACAGCAATGAGAGGGGCCGGCAACTTAACCTGTGAAGTGGAAGTGGAGTCTTTAAAGGGAAACATTAGTTGTTCTTTTTTTTAATATTAAAGCACTTGAATTAAAATTCTACTTTAGCGTAAAGAAACTTACTACGCATATAAAGGAAACTTTTATTTTATTAAATACGCTTAAGTATACCCTTATTCTCAAAGCATTACTATACAAGATTAGGTTGTGTAACACACTAAACAATAGGGGTGGTAGCCCCCTTAATCTTAAAATTACCTGGAATATAGTGTGTAATGTTTGTTACGTTTATAGTGTTTATAAATTAAAGAAATATATATATTTTTTTTTAAATGAAACTAAAGGCCAACGTTAAAACTTGACATGAACATAAATCGCATTGTATATGAAAGGGCTGTAATTTCTTTAACATCATTCTTTACATTGAAGTGTGACTTTTTTCCCACAATTTGTGCCCTAGAGATTTTGTACCTTTCGAAAATGAAATAAGATAATAAGAAGTATTTAAAAAAATATTTAACACTAGTTCTAGAATAAAATGGTATATTCACTAGCATTTACTTAGGATAATACAATTTTCAGTTCAATGTTCTGAAAGTCAATAGGTCAATACAACAATTGCAGTTACCAATTAACTGTATTTGTTGCCCAATGAAATGCTTTCAGAGAAGCCAGTTCAACCTTTACCGTGAACAGTCGGACGTCAGGGAATAATGAGCTAACAGCCCCATTATTCATGGATATTTTCTATTAGTTTTTAAGGTTCAATGTCGCCCTTTACTTTTGCTTGACTTTTTTTTATCTCTAATCTCCTTTAAAACAGGCAAATATTGATATACGAAGAGAAAGGCGTTCCCCACAATCTGAAAAACATTTGGGGTTTTTGGGGGGCGTGTCCCCAAATGCCAGATACTCAGTTACCTTAGGGTATAGGCTTCCTGAAATAGTAAAGAAAAGTACTAGGATCATTTTAATGCTTAATCCTCCAAATACAAGTGAAGTTAAATTTTTTCGGAAACAAGTTTTGAGCCCGATCTGTCATGTCCTTTGTAAATTTAAAATTTTTTTCTATGAAGTGTTAATTCTCTTGTTCTAGGCATGAACGCATTGTTTATAATAAATTTTGAATTTAGCGAGGAGTCTAGGTAAAGAAATCCATTTTTTTGTATGTGGAGCAACTCAATTCACAACATCCTTGTATCTCTTTTGTGACATGTTACTTGAAGAAATATATCTAAGAGGGAAGGTGATTGTTGAAATTACATTATCTCCTTGTATAGTAAATCAATTTATTGCCGCCTAAGTTCCAAATGCCAAAACTGGGAATTAATTAAAAAACGAATTAAAAATTATGACATACTACTCAATCAGAGACAATATTATGTACAAGGAGAAAAATAAAAAATCAAGGCATCTCAATTTGTTTTTTAATATTTTAGACTTCCAACTCAGCAAATTTTCTAATTAGATTGATAAAAAAATCGTTGACAGAACTACCACAGAATTTAAGGTTGTATAAAAAGGACCTCACAACGAGAACATTCAACAATATGATTGAACATGTACATGTTGACTATTCACAGCAGTTCAGGACTTGAAGTTATACAAAAAAAAAAAAAAAGTTAACAAGGCAAAAAGAAGAGATTCGTTCCACTGTATCTTGTTCAAATTTATAGCCTCATTTCAAGTATCCTAAGATTGCTTCTTATAGCTACTACGTACCTTGGTTCGTGTGTAAAATTTGCCGAATTAAGTGTATCGTAAAACTAGCAAAAAAGCACTGCCTATGCATAAAAAGGGGAAACAGTATGCAAATTACAAATGCAGTAGTAACGTACAATCCTGCTATAGAGAAACAACAGTAATAAAAAGTTTAGTAATGATAGCGATGTAATAAGCAACATGGAATTCAAGATATATTTCTAACGAATAGTAAGTTCCTCTCCCCTTGGAATTTTTAATCCCTCTTTGAAGTGGTAATCTCCAATAGCAGAGATGTGGCCAACAATAGACCTGCTGAGCAGATACATATGGGAAAGGCCTAAGTTGCCCTGTAACCCGAAACGAATTAAACCCACTCTTGAAATGAAATGTCGGTTACATCCCTGTTCTTCTTGGTTTCTAGTAAATATTTTAATGATGAGCATATCAGATGTCGAATTCAAATTATATTAGTTTGATTAATCCAATTAGAGGGAAAATTAGCTCCCTTCATAGTTAGAAGTTAGCCAAAAGATCGTCATAAAGCCATTGGAATAAGATTGGAACTTTTGTGAATATTTTCGTATATAACTGCTTTAAATTAATCTAAATTAATTCATCTTAAATTAATTTATGTTCAGCTATGATAGTGTCATACTAAAGAAGAATGCAGTAAAACTTAAGTAGCTGCGGACAACATATATTCATCAAACTGATTGTATCACATAGAACATGTTAGGTTTACTGCTAAGAAAACATAAAGAAGCCGCGCCAATTTTGATTTATTAAATTTGCCACATCAATTTATCTTGGTGACAGCTATGGTTCTTAAAATTAAAATTCCTTTTTTTTCTGAAACTGGTATTTCTTTAGCAAAAGGATGAACCAAGATTAATATATTTGCACGGCTAATTTTCTGAAAGACAATTAAGTTTCCAAAAGAAAAGAATACAATAGTTTGCTTAAACAGGGTATAGTCGGGGTTTGTAACTCAAAAAAGATAAAAGGGTTGTTGCTTTCCTAGTTTCCTCAGTCTGTATCTTAGGAATGTTGAGTGCATTAGACTTGTTTTGCAATCAAATTGCTCATGGCAATGAACAATAATTAGAAAGCTTTCTTATTAGAAACCTTGTTAGTAGTATTTGAAACTATAAATTCGGAAATCCCAAAAATGTCGAAAGAACCCACTTTTTGCGGTGATTCTTAAAAGTACGAAAATCATTATATTCAAAGTCATTTAACGAAAAATATAAACCTAAGAAAATTTGCATTGTTATAGAAGTATGAAATGGTCCAATCAGAGATACAATCTTTACGAGAATCCAACTCAATATATCTGAGATTCCCAAAGGGGATATTTCAGCCTTGTATTTAAAAAATAGGAAACGTGTGTTTTACCTTAGAAGTATAGCCTAGTCAAGAAAGGGCCCTTTTTCGGCAGGGTAAGCGTATCGAGTTATTGTTTGTAAAGATTGGAAAAGTCCTCATTCAAACTTGAATCCTCAAAAATTTACTATTTCTAGCCATTTTGTTTAACGAAACAATAATTTTGGTCGAAACAAAGCTAAAATCCCATACAGTGAAAATTCTGAGATGGTCGATAAGTTAAAACTATGAAGAAAGCTTACATAAAATACCCAGCTCCTGAGGACGCAATGCCTTTGGATGGTGCAAAAAAACTCTCTAGTTCAGATTAGTTTATGAGAAAATATAAAAAAAATCGAATGAAAGTAAAAAATCGACCTTAAAAGTTAAAACGAAAAGAAATTATATTATATAATGAGGTGGAGGGGGCTGCTAGCTCCTCAACCTCCTTCCTTTAAGCTTTTCTTTTAAGTTTTTTCAACTGAAAGTAAAGAGGAACATTAAAACTTAAAACGAAAGAAATTATTACGTATATGAGGGGGTTCACCTCCTATTCAATACCTCGCTCTTTACGCTAAAGTTCAAATTTTGTTCGAATCCCAAATACCTGAATCACAAAGGCCGTTTAATTAGAATAGATAGCTCTTTCGAAAGTACTAAAAAAAACACACATATATATATATATATATATATATATATATATATATATATATATATATATATATATATATATATATATATATATATATATATATATATATATATATATATATATATATATATATATATATATATATATATATATATATATATATATATATATATATATATATATATATATATATATATATATATATATATATATATATATATATATATATATATATATATATATATATATATATATATATATATATATATATATATATATATATATATATATATATATATATATATGTATTATTTCTCTAGTATAAGAGCATTCAATGATGAAGTACTAAGAAAAAAGTCACTTGGGGTATCAGTCCCTCTGTTATATAGGATATTTTCTGTTTGTTTTAATTTTGCTTTTTTACTTTCATTTGAAAACTAGTTTTGTTTAATCTAATTTCTGTTCGTCTCTAATATCATGTTCAATATAATGTAGGTATGAGTGGTGCACCTGCCCAAAGTAGTCCTGTCATTTACGCTAAAGTTTAAATTTTGCATAAGAATGTCTCAAAAATGAAAATCGCCCCTAAAAAGTGTGATAAATGATCTTTTTCAAGTGGAAACTTAAATCCCGAAATGATTTTCCGGTTGCGATTTGTTTATATTTTAGCAGAGGATTCGTTTGAAAAACATTTTTCCTTGGAAATGCTACCTTCCTTCCACCGTTGTGCAGGCAAGCATACGGTATGATATTTATCACACAAATTCAAGTACAATCTATTACAATGTTATACATGCAACCCCCTGTGTTAGGGGATATAAAGCCGTTTATGGGGGAAAATCAAAGAATTTTTTTCTGTTGAAATAAAGAACATTGAATCTCGGTTATTTCACTCGAGAATTTAATATCTTCATTTGAAAGTTGATTCAACTGACATTTCTTTAATTCACGTACAGAAGTAGATAGCTTTACTGAAGTGAGAGGGGAGCAGTGCCTAAATCTTAAAAAGGTGCTTTTCCAGGACCAACTTTTTTAAATTTTGGTAAGAGATCCTTTAGATGAATTTGGAGCAGACGAACATGGTTTACCCCTTAACCTCCCTTTATTTAAATTAACTTAAAATTCCTTCAAATGAAAGGTGGAGGAATGAGCAAATATCCTTGCATTACAAAGATTTTGACCCTAAGATGGAAGATTATACCCATTTGCTTATCTTCACAAGGAGACAAGGCAGCGGACATCTCTCTAGCTTTGAGATTTTTCCAAAGAGCCTCCCTAAGAATTGCAACCTAGAGCTCTATTTTTGAATCCCCCCCCCAATAAAATAAGGTTATGCACTTTCCAGGGGCAATCATATTGCGCCAATAGGCACCATAAACAGTGAGAATGCTCATTTGGATGATTTTTTAATTTGTATAGTATTTAGAAACTTGGGCATTATATGGGCCTATCTAAAAAGTCAAGTTTGGTTAATGCTAATGAAAAAAAATAGGATAAATATATAATAGTTTATAAACAAATTTGGGCTATATATTTGCACATTAGGAGGGGGGGGGGTGTTGGTAAGGCATAGCATATTTTAAATACGTAACCTAACCTAACCTATGTACTTTTTTCTCCCCCTAAACCCCAAAAAACAGTATTGCATTACTGTATAGCGGTGTCTTGAATTAACCCGTCAAAAACGGCCTTTTCGTGACTGGTTTCCTTGTAAGGGCCCATATAGTGTCCAAGTACCGTATTTTAAGTAGGAGACAATTAGTACTCTATGACTGTTAAGTAGTAGTCAATGAACTGTTTTTTTCATAGTTTTATGTGGAAAAGCTATAGTCCACACACTATAGTCCACAAAATATAGTCTATAATTTGCCTTTTATGAGCAAATTATAGACGAGCCTAAAAACACACTTCGCACTTGAAAGTATAGCATGAAGTTAAAACTGAAAAAATTACATGTTCAAAAATAAAGGAGATGTCTATCCCCTTAGTCCAAGATTTTTATTTGAAATTTTAGTTTACACTATACTGAGGGCTTGTTAGAATGCAATAAATATAACACGTTAATAAATACCAGTGTTTTATTTACTTACTGTCTTGCCCAACCTTTGGAGTGAAAGCTTTACAGCTTTCCGTATTTTTGGAACCGGAAGATACTTAAAAGCAAACAGGCCTACACCTAAATAAGCAAATTCATTATTGAACCACTGTGAAAAAAGTTAATTCTCTGGATTGGTCATTACTTTTATTAAAGCGAAGTTATAATTTAGCTAAAAATTCGGGGTATTAGTTTCTTCGCATTTAGAATAAAACTTACTCGCATTAATTAATCGCTCTTTACTTTAAAGTTCACCTTTACTTTAAAGTTTACTTTCTTAATTTATCACTAATCAGCCCCCTCCCAACACACATATTTAGGGTGATTTCGGTTCGTTTTACCTTTTCATATATCTCTTTACTTCTAATTTAAATCTGGAATTTAGCGGCATTTGTCAAAATAAGTACTATGTGACAAATATACATCAAAATATAGTTTGTTGAGACATGTACCTATACAGAGGGTAGAATTTTTTGTATCTGCCCCTGCTCGATGTCTTTATTCTTTTTTTCATGATTTCTTTTATTTCTCATAAATTTCAACAATTTTGTTATATTCTTTCAAGTTTAATTAAACGTCCCTTCTCCTAATACCGGACTTTTTTTCGTCCTTTCACACCACCGAATCTTTTTTACTAAGTGATTTTCCGACCACCAACACACGCAGCGATTTATCTTGAGTTCAACATCTAAGGAGCAGGGAGGTAGCTCATATTGGAAACATAAACTAAAAACAGTTGAAACATATGAAAAATATGAAACATTAGAAGCAAAATTCAGAAATTTCGGAGTTTTGATACTTCTCCGTCTTCCTTTTAAGTTTTTCGGGAATTTTACACAATATTGTAATCTATTTTATGAAGTGTTTGTCGTTACATGATTCATTATGACAATTTTTAACAGCTCATTTTTAGCCTTACAATTGTTATTTTTATTTTATTTAATATTATTATACCTAAGAACGTTGGAAATTCACTTACCGACTCCCCTTTATCTCCTTTGTCACCTTTGACTCCAGGGTATCCCTGTAAAAAAGGTGATTTTAGGGAAAGAAATCACAAAAATCAAAACAATGCAATAAACACATTCCATTTCTTAGAACAATGCGCATAGAGTCAAATTCTCCCTTTTCTTCTTATTCTGGGATTTCGACAGCATTCTTTTGACGGAATTCTTTCAAGGGGATCAGCACGTAAAGATCACCATATCTCTTAAAGCCAAAACAAAAAGTGAAAAAAGTTAATTACTTTTGAAAGACAGACTGTTGGAAGAAATTACGAAAGGCAAGTAAAAGGAGTCAATTTTAGGATGGGGGGGGGGTGAAATTAAAAAAAGAAACAGACAAATTATAGTGGACACACACGATAGGAAGCCATAAAAAAGATTGTTATGTAATATTATTGTTATATATGCAAAGTTATATAACTAGTTGTTTGTAACATTTGTTTCAATAACAAAATATTAAATCTTGACATTTCGAAGGGAGCGATGGAGAAAGACCCCGACCTAATTTGGGTGATTCAACAATCTTTTTTGGCTCAATAAAAAATCTGTAAATCAATATATCTACCAAACCGTTCATTGTCATTAAAGTTTGTAAATAGAAATTGAAACAATAAAACAAAAACTTGTGATTAATATACACGTCATATCAGAACAATTCAGCTTTCATGGTGATTCAAAATATGTAGAATTCATTAAATTTAAAATTATCAAAAAAAATCTACTATTTGAAGAAGATTTGTAAAATTTTAGGGGGGGGGGGAACAACCCCTAAAAAGTGAGATGATGATATTAATAAAAAATGCACCGTCAAATTAAAACTGTCCAACAGTTTTTTATTTAAACCGACTGCTTCACATTCCTATATACAAAGAAAGCAAAATTTTTGTAAGGATGGTCAAGTATTCAGCTTAGCTACTTTTTTTTAACCAGATGTCATTGTTATTAAACCAGTGGCTGCGAAATTTTGTGGTCCACCAAAAATGGGGGATCGGTTCACTATTTTATACGTCAAAACGACAAGTTTGGCTTAGCTAAGACCGAAATGCCATCCAACGGAAATCTGAAATGACCAATCAGTTAAGAGCCATCGAAAAATTTATATAGTCTCCAATTTTCAGAGGCCATATTGTCATTCAGCAGCATATTTATCAGTAAGAATAAATGAAGTCCATAGAAATGACCGGTTATTGTTGACCGCTCATACAGTAACGTTAATGGCAATCACACAGTATTACATACTCGCACGCAAGCTATTAGACGGAGGTCAATGGTTCTTTTCCCTTTTTTTGGGGGGGGGGGAAGGGATGTCCTCTAGACCGGCACTGGGAGGTATTTACCTCCAACTTCCCTTAATTTAGAGGAGTATATTTGATATCAGTGTGCAATATGAACAGTGAGACGCTGAACTTACTCTCACTAAGGTCTAAGTTAAACTTTGAGGCATATGGGGGCGGGGGTGTGGAAGCTCACATTATACAGCACTATTTCTGTTAATTATAAGTTCTAACTTCCGCTCTTTACTTTCATTTTATTACTTGGCCAATTGAGGGGAAACAGAGAACATTGGTGGGAAAAACTTATGGAAAAGTAAACAATGAGAGTAATCAAAAGACTTGATATCTTTCTATTTCGAGTGATTTATGTTTTATTTGTTTTTATTTATTTTTATCGCTAATAAATAAAACCCTCTATTTACTTGCCGTGAACATATCAAAGAAGTAGTAGTTTTCATTAGAAGCAATAATTATTCAGACAGTTAGAAAAGTCAAAACAAAACCGAATACTCCGGCAAGCTTCTTCACCGAGATGTATTCACCCCAAATAAACACTTCATCTTAATTCATATCCCCTTGAAATTGGATCAATGGACCCAGTTGGAAAAACTATTACCTAAAAATGCAATTTTTATATTTTGACCCTCCCCCCCAGGTAAACTTTTGACCCCCAAACTCTAAAAGTTATATCTGTGCACACCTATGTCCAATATAGATACATAACAAGAACTAATATAAGATCATAACTGTAAAAGCAAAAAACCTTCTTTGTTAATCACCTTTGAAAGCCAAATCTAATTTACTTTTTGCAATTTAATTCATAATTTGATTAGCTAATTTATTATGATATCAAGCAAACGTGGAATACAGAAGATTTATTACGTGTCTGGGAAACAATTAACAGAAAATAAGAATGTGAGAAATCGGAACGCTTGGACTTGCTTTCTATTTAGTGATTGATATTTTTATATCTCTACGCATTTATTTTTTTTGCAGCAAAAATCTGGAAAGGATCTTTACGCAGGTATCTCAGTGCAAAAAAAAGAGAAAAAAAAACAACAAAAACAGAAAATAATATTGAAAAAAGAGACAACTTGAAAATGAATCATTACAAAGGAAAATATTAAATTAAATTACAAAAAAATTAATTAGATAGCTAAATTAATTAAATTAAAAAAAAATTAATTAGATAGTTTTTTGTTTAGAGGGATTGATGTGTGTATTGTTTTATACTTTCCATCGATCTTTGATCTGCTTATTTGTTTTTCTAATACAATGTGAAAGTTTTGTATTTTTTTATAATAGCTTGAGTTTTTGAATAGTGGTACAATTTTATGGAAATAAAATATTATTTTGTCTTATCTTGAATAAAATTGCAGAGGCGAACCTTCTAGATCTCGTAGTTCGCACAAATGATGTCCTGCAGTACCTGAATACATTTACTGGTTTCAGTTTTTTAAGTGTTAATGTTAGTAAAACTAATTATATGATTTTTAGCCGTACCAGTATTGTGATAAATTCTTTGGATATTATTTGCTTTGGTGGTATTAATCAAGTTTTTGAAACGAGGTATTTCGGATTTTTGTTGATTGTAATTTGAATGAAACACAGTAAAATTATATCGTCCAAGGTAGCAAGATGCCTGGGTTTCCTTCGTCGTTTTCGTAATTTTTTCCCGGTTTCAGTTATTTATGGTACGATTATCCAACCTTATATTGTATATGGGTGTGCTCCTTTGGCAAGCAATTTTTAGTCTAATTATAGAAGAATCCAGACGATTCAGAATAAAGCAGTCCGTCTTTTGGGGGAATTTGCTAATTTTAGTGATGCATTTATTTGTTATTCCCATTTTTAAATTTTGAATGTTGGTCAGTAACAAGATCACCAGTTATTAACACTGGTATACCAATGTTTAAATGGTGTTTCGCTAGCTTGTTTTGTGGATATTTTTTCTATTAATTCTGATTGTCATTCTTGTCAGGCTAGGAATGCGGATAAGCTAGTATATGAGAAAAGAAATACAGTGAGATCAATTCATGTGCTTCGTCACGTAAGTCCAACCCTCTGGAATAACCTCCCGGGCTCTGAATCAGTTTCTTCGTTTAAATCACAGGTCAAAAAGTTCCCACTTGGTCGAGATACAGAGTAAAAGCTGGTCCCTTGTTAGTGTTTAGTTTGTTTGTTTGTTTTTTCTCTCTTTTCTTCTTTTTTTCTTCTTCTTATTGTTTTTCTTCATTTTTTTTCTTTTAGTGTATTTATTTATATGTTATTGATTATGTAAATTAATTAGTTAATTGAGTTACGACACACGGCTTATTTGACCTTCTAGTAGTGGCTATGTTGGTTTAATTTTATTTGTTGTTCCCCGAATTGATCAATAAAGGAATCTCATCTCTCTTACTTTAAAAATTAAAATTTAGCAGGGATAGCTTAAAAAAACACATTAACATAAATATTCACTTTGAAAAGAATGAGGGTGCTTACTGGTGGTCCTGGAAGGCCAGGGGGGCCCATGAGTCCTGGAGGACCAATATCTCCGTATTCACCTTTTTCTCCTTTAGTACCTGGTTGGCCCTAAAACAAAAAAAAAATGATTGAAATATGAGCTCATTAAAATGTTAAAAAAATTAATTAACAAATAGTTAATTACAATCATCTGTAACTAGTTGTAAATCTGTGCGGTTGTAAGAGCAAAGTGGGTCCTTGGATCTGTCCTCACAAATGGCCAATTAGATAAAATATTGCATCCAACGCCATAATAAGAAAGTTTTCAGGGTTTTGTTTAACATAGTAACTGCAATCTGGGAAGCAGTAAATCATCACTAAAGGGTTCAAGGTACTCTTCTATTAAACGGACACTTTTATAAGGTGCTAGTTTGGTTAATGCTAATGAAATAAAATAAAATAGGATGAAGATATAATAGTTTAGAAACAAATTTGGGTTATATATTTGCACATTAGGGGGGGGGGGGGCAAGCATAGCATATACTAAATACATATCCTAACCTAGGTACCTTTCCCCCAAAAACCCCAAAAAACAACACTTTTAATATCTTATACGCAATTAAAACCACGTTATACATTGTATTTCTTTACAACGGTGTCTAGAATGATCCCGTAAAAACGAGTTTTTCGTCGCGTCTCCAGTTTGACATTCCATAAACACTAGATAAAAGAGTCCGTTTAGTGAAAGAGTGCCGGGTTCAATATTTTAATTGCATAAAATCATTACAGCGAGGCATGTACCCATGCACTTTGTTTTGGAGCCCAGTAGTATTAAAAATAATCGACAATTTGAGTAAGAAGTGCCCAGAAGTTCGGAAAATTTAGGATTCCGGGTGGGGGAGAGAGTCAGGCCCTAAAGCCTCCTCCCCAGTTGCGGATCCAGGGAGGTGTTCCCCCTAGCGTTGTCTAAAGTAGTGTAATTTACTTAATTAACCCAAGTTTGCGTTAATTAAACTTGCTTTTAACGCAAGTTTATAGGATCAACCTATTTTGCCCCCCCCCCCTAAAAAGATCCTGGATCCACCCCTGCCCCCCCATGCATACACCCCTGAGGACTATGTCCACGAATGAGCTCGAAGGTTGAACGATTGAAAAAAGACAAATAAGAGAAATATCAGCTCATTAAAATGCATTTAAAAGCTTGTAATTAACAAATCGTTAATTGCTATCATTTCTTAAGGTGCATATAAGGTTTAAGTTATCATGCAAGTAAACCTCGCCTACGAGGATGCATAAAATGTATCGCATGTATTTTACATATCCAGAATTGCTACAAATGATTGTCTTAACATTAATTTGATCTGTGAACTTTTCAGACAGGTAACCAAAATCTTTGACGGATTTAAGCTTTGCGTGTACCATGAATGCCATATATGAATCACGTAATGTAAGACCTATCCCATCTGATACGATACTCACAAATTTTCTTAGGGGTCTAATAACCAAACTAATTATTCAAGCACATATCAGATCACTTTGATTTAGTAAAAAATAACTGCGGGAGTTTGGTCGCAAACTTCACTAGCTTATTAAGATCACACCTTGCAAGTAATAACGTTGATGGATGGCCCCATCTACGGCTAAATCTTAATGATAAATGAAGGTAATTAACAGAGACGCTTTGATTAAGGTTTAAATAACTTACCGGTAAGCCCGGTGGCCCTTGTGGACCCGGTTCACCATTCATTCCATCTGCCCCTGGTGCTCCACGAACACCAAAATCACCCTGGATGCCTATATCAATAAAAGAAAAGAATAATTAATAACTAACTATATTATTACAGTTAGGAAAGCACCCTCAAACAAAAATAAAGCCAGGTTGGGTCTTAAGCTTGAAAAATAAAAATAAACAAAATCACACGGATGTAATAATTGTTATCATAGGCAGCGCAATAGCGCTGCCTAAGTAAAGAACGATGTTGGCACAATGTATTATTTATTTTTCTGGTCTTGGCCAGGGTACTTCGTATCGAAGGAGAAACTTCGAAAAGGGCTGGTTCGATTGGAATGGCTAGAATTTGTACTTTACTGAAAAAATTCAAATGAGTGTACTGAAAAGATGTGCATTTTCAGTTTAATATACATATGCTGATATTTATTCGTCAAAATCTTAATTAATTTTTGATTATTTAAAGTTATAAAAATGAAAACATTTAAACGAAATTTTTGTACTTTACTGAAAAAAATCCTTTTAAATGTTTTCGCTTTTATAACTTTAAGAAATAAAAAATAAATTACGATTTTAAGGAATAAATATCAGCATATTAAACTGACAAGGCACATTTTTTCTAGTAAATTCATTTGAAGTTTTTTCAGTAAAGTACAAATTATATTCTGGATTTTAGAAAGCATAGGGTTTAGAACCCTACTCAGATTAATTTCTGCTCGTTTTGAGTTTGACTTATTTTAATTTCTGTTTGTTTTCGGTTTAATTTATTTATTGATACTGATTTGTGGTAGTTGTATGATTGGTTAATTATTTGATTCTATTTTTGTTTATTTTTGGTTTAATGGAGTTCTTTACTTTTTTTGAAAAGCTTATTTTGTGCAAAAAGTTTTTTTTATTAATCTTTTAAGCAAAAGGGGTTCTTCTATCGTCGGCCCAACATACCAACAAAATGAAAAAAAGAGACAAAATTACAACTAATACTTCTATTTACATTTTTACAATTAATTTTAAGGCTTTGTGGCATAACTCTTGATTACATTGGGCTTGAGTCAGAGGGGGGTATGGGAACTAAGGAGGAATTTCGGTAGAGAAATTGCAAAATTTGGCTTTGAGATATTTAGAAATTGATCAAGCAGGTTTTTATTTGGATCTATATTTATCATATATTCGAATTTAAATTTTTGAAAAGAAAAATGTTTTTCTTCACTAATTAGACTATTTTTTCTCATTAGAAATTACCCAGTCTTAGTCTTGGAAATGTATTTTCTCGGACTGCATAAAGTATTTCAGAAACATCGTTGATTTTGTGAGTTCTTTTTCAGAAATACATTTTAAAGAAGTAATATCTTCTTTTCGTGCCTAGTTTTAAAAGGCTATCTTTCGTTTTCCCCTTTTTGATAAGACATTATTACCCCTATATTAGTGTATATTTGAGCATGTTTGCTTGATAAATCTGCCTTGCCTCAAGTTTAGACTTATAATTTTTTCTGATATAAATTAAATAGTTAATAATTTTTACTTTTAAAGGCGAAAACTATATTAACTGTTAATCTCCTTGATCAAGCTTATTTATACAAGGACATCGTACCGCTTTTGAAAAATAAATTTCAGCTCCTGAATTTCATAGAATATGTCTCATCATAAGAAATTGCAAAAAAAAAAAAAAAAAATTGCGACAGGTGCTTTTATTTTTCAGCAATAGTTTGTCTAAGGATACAACTTACATCTCTTTTTTTGAATGAACTAAGGAAAATTTGAATTACTAGCTCCCCATCAGGTCTCCGTGAACCATCCAAAGGGAGGGTTTCTTTAAAGGAATGGTTAAAAATTGTGGAACTGGCAACTGCTTTTGGCAGTTCTTCGGGCATCAAAGTAATTTGGACAGGTAACACATGGTACATTTCCCTTGTTGATGACTCCCCTCTAGGCTCAACTGAGTTCATTATATTTTGGAAAAATCTTTGCGTGAGTAAGACAGGGTTGCCACCCCTAGTTATGTCACTATTTCTAGTGATTTTTTATATTGCCCAAACAAAAAATAACTAAATTTGCACATACATCACTAGATTATTGAAGAAAATCACTAAATCAACCCGAAAATCACTAAAATGTAGTGATTTTTTGTCATCGGATGGTAACCCTGGTGCAAGAATATGATGTAAGTTCAGCTTGCCTTGCCTGTTCTGGTCTTCTTATAATAGTTTTCTATAATAGTTTAATCGGTACTCTTTCACTAAACGGACTCTTTTATCTAGTGTAAATAGAATGTCAAACTGGAGACGCGACAGTTACCAGGACAGATAAGTGAGAGATACCCGATCATAAAACGGTTGTTAGAGTGGAATTAAGTGAAACGGGTGATCTGTTAAAATTAAAATTTAACATTCACAATGTTTTATTATTTAAAAAACAAAAAACAGAACTTTGCTCCCCCCCCCCTAATGTGCAAATATATAGCCCAAATTTGTTTGTAAACTATTATATATTCATCCTATTTTACTTTATTTCATTAGCATTAACCAAACTAGCACTATATAAAACAGTCCGTTTAATAAAAGAGTACCGTTTGATCTTGTCAATCATCAATGGACACCTACAAGAAGAGGGGGAATTCGAGAGTTAAAAAGGCCTTCGTTAAAATGCCTTACTTATACCTTTGTGATTATTTTCTGTGCAATTCTTTGCATAAATGCCCCCTCCCCTAAAAAGGATATTTAAGACCCTATTCTACCATCAACCAATAGACTTGATCAATTCTGATTTGTTGCAAGTCATAGAAAGATTCAACAACATTAGAAATGGAATTGGGCTAAAATGGGCTTAAAGGGAATTGGGCTAAAAATGAACCGTCTTATGGAATTTCCCCATCATTTCTTATTTCATCCCCAAATTGTCGGTTCCAGATTTTTTTTTTTTTTCGTTAGTTTATGGCATCGAAGACAGATTTTTTCATAAAACTTGAAATTCAATCTTTCATTATTCACCATATAATGTAAAACTGAATTCAAAAATTCATAAATATTTATACCAATAGAGAAAAGGGGGATCATAAGGTCAAGGTTGTTAGGTTGAAAGGCAGAGATTATGATCAAATTTTTAAACTAAACAATTCTGGGCGATTGCATTCTCACAAAATATTACAAGAGCATCAAAGTATCATTCATAAACCGGACAACATTTTGATTCTTAATTTGTCGATAGTAAACAGTTTTCAGGGACGGAGAGACTCGCTGAAAATTTTCGTCAAGTCATCCAGACATACACTTTTCCACCTTTTTAAGAGAAGTGAAACGACCTCTGTTTTGGGGTACTGGATCCATGTTCCACTTATTATAATATAATTTTCCGTAACTAGAATGTCTTAGTTATGTTTGTTGTGTTTACTTTTTTAAAATAATCCCTTTCTCAATTATATTATGTCCAGCCCATTGACCACTTTTATCACATGTATAGAATGAAAGCAAGAGATTGATTGCCATTGGCCGATGTAGATATTGGCTATTGTAGGGAGGAAATGTACGAGAAGTTGGAAAACGCATATTTGAAATCATTAGTGATTTTTTAGCTTATTGAAACTTCATGAAGGTTTTTTTCCTGATTCATGTAGCCTAATGTCAATAATAAATTTTGCCACAAGTATAACCACAAGATGGTGCTCTTCAGGTGTGTAGCTCCAGCATTTTTATTTGGGGGGGGGGGGGGGCGAGAGGGTTCTTCGTCCGCAGAGTCAGGGGGCAAGGGCTATATAATAATTTTTCTTGAAATTATTGTGAGGGAGCAATCCCCCCCCAACGACGCCACTGGTGCTCTTAATTATATAACGACACAATTTGCCCAATTAGTATAAGCACTAATTTACCAAAATGTTTTCTTATTTGTCAACTTTCATAAAATAACTAAATCTTATTATTTTGCTTTCGTAAAGCAGCCTCTTTCTCAATTACATTATGCCCAGCTCATTGTCAGTATTCATAATGGGTTAACAAAAAGGAATTTTGACCACTTTTATCCTATGTATAAAATAATAGCAAGAGACTGAATGTCATTGGGCGATGTAAATATTGGCTGTTTTAGGGAGGAGAATTCCAGAAATTAGAAAACGTGTTTCTGAGTCATTAGCACTTGTTTTTCTTACTAAAACTTAATGAACGGTTTTTTTTTCAGATTCATGCAGCCTAGTGTCAATAATTTTTGTCATGAGTCTAATCATAAGAGAGTGCTCTTAATTAAATAATAACACAATTTCCCCAAGTAGTGTAAGCCTCAATTCATCAAAATATTCTCCTATTTATGAACTGGGAAGCAATTTAAGACGATTCATCAAGGTTATGTAGCAAATAAGGTCATCAGAAGCAGTCAATTCCTAGTTAACGGCCTTTCTTCTATTAATCTTCGGGATAGTTGGTTGAGCTGTCATCATGATGATAAATAGGTTTAATGTTGACTATCTGAGAGGCGAATCCGTAATTGCAGGTCAAAGGTATAGACAACATAGCCAAGATGTTTCAATTCTAGCTATAGACGGGAAAATTGTGTGGGAAACTAATGAGACTAATGAAAAAATAAGCGCCCAAAGTAATACTCAAAATATGGATTAATGATTATATGGGTTAATGATTATATTAATATGGATTAATGATTATAAAGATATACTTGATTGGAATCAGCTGATGGAATTTAGAATCTACAATTGATGCAGGAGAAGTATTTGTGTACCCTCAAATCTCGATAAGTTAGCCCCCCCCCCTAATCCAAAATCTTGCATATATGTCTGACATTGACGTTGGTTGGATTTTTCAGGCTGTTGGAAATTGAAACTGTGTAATTTACACTGGGATTTTTTTTTGGGGGGGGGAGATATTACATGCCTAACACGTTTAAATTTTAGTTGTAGATTTGAGGAATGTTGTGCTACAAATTGATGAAATACAAAATTATAAGACCAAAATTGTGCCTAAATCTCTGACAATAACCAACTGTATTATAGACAAACTGCGGTTGCTCAGTTTCAAGGTCACCCAATGGCAATGACAAGTTTCCTTCATTTTCAAAACAATCAAGACATGCCAAACCAAACTAAGTTTAACTGATATCGTTATAGTGGGCTTAGCCCGAAGGGCATGGAAAGCTGGTAAAAGGCTGATTTTCCGACGACTTAGCATGGGGGAAAAAAACCGGACAGTATTCTTACTTTTACTACATTGTCTAGGATCTTCTCATAAAAGTGGGAAATTTTGCAGTCAATCGGATAATTGAGGATAATAGTACGTATTCTTATGGGATTCAAGCTGAAATTTCTCTGTGAGCAATAAATTTTAGGTCAATTTATAACTTATCCTAACCGAACATAAAATAATTTATGTTGAAACAAAAATTGTCATCTCCTGACACGTCTTTGCAAATAAAGCGTGGTTCTCGTCTGAAATCAAATAAAAAACAATTTTTTTTCAACTGAAAGTAAGGAGCAACATTAAAACTTAAAGCGAACAGAAATTACTAAGTATATGAGGGGGTTCACCCCCCAGTCAATACCTCGCTCTTTACGCTAAAGTTCAAATTTTGTTCCAATTCTTTAAAAATGATCTCTGAATCACAAAGGTCGTTTAATTAGAATAGTTGGCTCTTTTGAAAGTACTAAAAAACTTTAGCGTAAAGGGTGAGGTATTGACTAGGGGACGAACCCCCTCATATACGTAATAATTTCTGTTCGTTTTAAGTTTTAATGTTGCTCCTTACTTTCAGTTGAAAAAAATTCCTTTTTATTTCATTTCTGATCGTCTTTGAAATAATGCTGAGAAATCCGGCGTCTCCTTCATAGAAATGTCCCTTCCTCCATGAAAATATCCTCTAAGAAAAAATACCCCCATGTGACCCTCTCCCCCGACCCCCCCCCCCCCTACCAGAACAAATACCTCCTGAAAACGCGTGTATACTTCCCAATAACCATTACTATATGTAGGCTGAACAATGGGCAAAGTTAATAACTCGCACCCCTTCCCCCGGGGACTGTGGGGGATTAAGTCATTTTCAAAAACACAGTTATTAGATTGACGACTATGCTGAACAAAATGGCAATCTCAAAATTTTGATCGGATGACTTTGGGGGAAAATGAGCGTGGGGGGCCTAGTTGCCCTCCAATTTTTTTGGTCACTTAAAAAGGGCACTAGAGCTTTAATTTCCATTCGAATGAACCCTTTTGCGATATTCTAGGACCACTGAATCGATATGATAACCCCTGGAAAAAAAAAAAATAAAATAAATAAACCCGCACTCGTGATCTTTCTTCTGGCAAAAAAAAACAAAAAAAAAAAAAAAATTACACATTTTCGCAGATAGGAGCTTGAAACCTCTACTGTAATGGTTTCTGATACGCTGACTCTGGTGGTGTGATTTTCATTAAGATTCTATCACTTTTAGGGGGTGTTTCCCCCTTTTTTCGAAAATAAGGCATTTTTTTTCAGGCTCTTAACTTTTGATGGGTAAAACTAAACTTGATGAAACTTATATATTTAAAATCAACATAAAAATACAATTCTTTTGATGTATCTATTGTTATCAAAATTCTGTTTTTAAGAGTTACGGTTACTTTCGAGCCGGGTCGCTCCTTACTTACAGTTCGTTACCACGAACTGTATGAAACAACTTCTGAACGATAGAAGTATATACGTATTTGTCTATGCATTTATATAAATCTCTTATTTTTTATGTGGTGAGTGATTCTAAAGACACAAATAAAAATTTTTATTTGATCAGGGTAAATCTGGGCTGCTTTAAACTAAACATCATAATTACAACTTTAATGTGATATTTAAAGCTGCACTTATCATTCGCTAGGGACACTTTAAAAATCTAGTCACTGCTTTAATTCTAATTTTTAGATTGTATTTGTATTCAACCTAGTGTAGTAAATTCAAGATACTTTCTGAGCCTCAGGGACGGTAACTCATTTTTTTTTTTTTTTTTAGCTCGCAAATCTATGCTTAATCGCGCAAAAATAGTACTCGACAGCGTCTGGTTAGTTTTATTTATGTTTTTATTTAAGTAAAACGAATAATTTTAGTTTTATTTAAGTAAGTACTTTATTTGATCAGGATAACCCAAGGCTGCTTTAAACTAGGAATTAAAACCGCTAAGTTTGTGATATTCAAGGCCCACAGGGGACCCTTTAAAATATAGTAATGACTGGTTTCATCCCTTTTTTAGGTTACATCTCTTTTCTACATAACGTAGTAAATCCAAGACACAACACAATGCTTCCAGAGCCATAGGGATTGCAGCACTGTTTTTTGAGCTGATTTTTTTTTTTTTTTCGGCAAGTAGATCCATGCTTAATCGTGCGAAAATAGTACTTGGCAGTATCTGATTAATTAAGTCAAATGTTTTATTTACTTTAAACTGGGAATCATAAACACTTCGTTAAGTGATATTTAACGTTATGTGACATGTATCATTTAAAAATATAGTAATCACTAGTTCACTCGTTTTTTTCAGGTTTCATATCTTTTCTACCTAACGTAGTAAATCTAGGACACAATACGATGTTTCCTGAGCCAAAGGGATGGCAGTACTGTTTTTTGAAGAATTTATTTTTCGGCTTGGAGATCTATGCTTGCTCGTTCAAAAATAATACTTGGTAGCATCTGGATAATTTCAGTCAAATGTCTTATTTGGCCATGGTAACTCAATGATGATATAAACTAGGCATCATGAACACTATGTAAAGAACTCTTTAAAAATATAGTAATCACTGGTTTAATCTTTGCTCTTTTTTAGGGTACATCTATTTTCGACCAAACAAAGTAAACCTAGGACACAATACGATACTTCCTGAGCCAGGGGAATGGCCGCACTATTTTTTGAACATATTTTTTTTTTAAGCTGCCAGACCTATGCTTAATCGTGCAAAAATAATACTCGGCTGCATCAGCCTTCTGCTCTAGGAAGCCTCACGTGCGCCAACCAAAAAAAAGGTAGAATGTGTGGTCTTGAACAGGGATAACACAGAATACCTTTCAAGAAGTGTTGAGCTTTTATTTGATATAATATGCTACAGACGTTCTGTAATAACAAAAAGTGGAGCAAAACAATCCCGCTATAGACAAGCGATTCTCTAAGCAGTAAAAAAAAATACAGTGCTACTGACAAAAAGCAATGAACAAGCGTTTTGAAAAAATGTGATGTGAAAAATTTGTGAAATGAAAAAAATTGGATTGAAAAAATAGTCACAGAAAGATCATCTCATTTCACTGAAATTGAAAGCAAATGTTGTTTATAGAATACCAAAAAGCCTAGCGACTCCTCATTTCGATTGCATGATATTTCTGTTGCTAATTCTATTGTGACATATAGAAGTCAAGCGTTCGTGGTTTTTGACAAAGGTTGAAGGTACAATAGCTACCACTTCCGAATGAAAAGTCAAATTATACATCTATGGAACAACTACACACTTAGATTTGACTTGAAATGTTGCATACCTTTCGTCCAACAACATTTAAACCACGGAAAATAAATCTGTACAGCTTATCGAATCTAGATAATTGCAGCAATCCCAAATGTTGTGTGTGTTATAGAGAAAAACCAAAATCAGTATTTAAAAACAGAATGAAATTGAAATTCCACATTCCAAAACAAACAAAAAACAATGACTTCAAGACAGGTCTATAAAACATATAATGCATGTGTTCAAACCTGTAACCTTTTTATAAGTTTTGTTGATCGACCGTGCATACCACAAAGGAATTGAAAGACATGAACAATCGTCTGAAACACGTTTAAATAAAAAAAAACATGTTTTTTTTTTAACTGAAAGTAAGGAGCAACGTTAAAACTTAAAACAAACAGAAATTATCCCGCATATGAAGGGTTGCCTCCTCCTCAATACCTCGATCTTAACGCTAAAGGTGTTATCACTTTTAAAAAAGCTTCCTATTCAAATTAAATGGCTCTTTTTTTTCAGGAGCTAGACTTGAAAATTGGAACAAACAGTCGAACTTTAGCGTAAAGAGCAAGGTATTGAGGAGGGGAAAACCCCTCTTATGCGAAATAATTTATGTTTGTTTTGAGTTTGAATGCTGCTCCTTACTTTCAGTTAAAAAAACATATTTTTTAATTTAATTTCGGTTCGTTTTTCAAAGTCAGCCTCCATGAAATATACCCCCTCCCTCACAAGAGATTTCTCCGTGAAAATTTCATCCAAAGTAAATTACAACCGCCCGTCAAGTTCCCTCCAGACTGTTCCATCCACGCTGAAAATCTCCCCTCCACGTAAAATTTCTTGCGGGCGATTCAGCCTGAAAAAGTATTCTTAGCATTCTTTCAATTGAAAAATACTTTAATCTCTAATCAGGTTCTGCATCACTCCGGAAATGCCCCCTTCCGTAGATTTTTTTCCGGAAATCAAAACATGCGGAAAATAGCCCCCGGATAATTCCCCTGGAACATCTCCAAATGCAAAATTGAGTTGGGAAAAATTATGTAAGACAATTAACAACAAATTTTGTATAGGAATTCTGTCAAATCCCCCAGTGTACAATTTTCCCTGGAATTTTCACCCCCCTCCATAAATTTCCCTTCCGAAGAAAATCTTCCCAAAGGAAATCCAACCCAAGCACAGAATCCCCTCCCCCCCCCCCCCGAAAAATGTCTGTACAGTCCCCAATATACGTAATCAACGGGCAAATTTCATAACTTAGAGGTCTCTCCCCACGAAGAGTGGGGTCATTTTACCCTAGCGACATAGTTATTTCATCATTCAACTATACTCAACAAAATGGCTATCTCGAAATTTTGATCTCAGATAACTTTGGGAAATAAATGGACGTGGAAGGGAGGCCAGTTGCCTCCAGTCTTTTTTGTCACTTAAAAAGGGCACTAGAATTTTTAATTTCCGATCGAACGCACCCTCTCCCGATCGTCTAGGACTATTATTTCAATACGATCACCCCTGGTGAAAAAAAAAACAACAACAAAAAGACAGAAAAAAAAAACAACAAAAAACAAATAAACACCAATCCGTGATCTTCCTTCTGGCAAAATTCCACATTTTTGTTTATAGGAGCTTGAAACTTCTACAGTAGAGTTCTCGGGTACGCTGAATCTGATGGTGTGATTTTCAGATTCAAAGAATTGCAAGATTCCTTAAATTTTAGGGGGTGCCCCCCCCTGTTTCAAAAATCAGGCAAATCTTCTCAGGCTTGTATCTTTTGATGAGTAACACTAAACCCGATGAATATTATATGCTTGAAATAAGCATAATAAGCTGATTCTTTTGATGTATCTATTGATGTCAAAATTCCGCATTTTAGAGTTTCGGTTACTATTGCGCCGAGTCGCTCCTTACTTTCAGTTCGTTACCGCGAACTTTTTGAAAAGCTTATCATTCATAATCTGCACTAGGAAGTGTATTTGTTTGAGCTTTTATAGTTATTAAATAAAAAAAAACAAGTTTTTTCAACTGAAAGTTAGAAGCAATATTTTAACTTAAAACGAACAGAAATTATTACTCATATTAGGGGGGTTGATCCTCCTTGACGCCACGCTCTTTATACTAAAGTTCTTAATACTCTTGAAAAAAGCTCCTTATTGTTCTAACTAAACGAACCTTGTGTATTAGGAGTCGTTCTTAAAGAATTGGGACAAAATTCAAACTTAAGCGTAATAAGCTAGGTGTAGAGGAGGGGCAACCCCCCTCATATACGTAATAGTCTTATACTTAAAAGTCTTATCTGAGAGTTCGTTGGGTAAACACCTTATTTTTGGATACAATCTACTAATACAATAAGCTTAAACTTGTGTGATTTCCACACAAGATATGGACATTTATTGAAAATTCATTCATAATCCGTCAGATATATAGGTCCTAAGATTTGTAATTCTCTTCCAGTGAGCATTCGGGCGGAGGAGCACCTTGGTTTGTTTAAAAGAAAAATGAATTTTTTTTATAATTAGAGATTGGTCATAATTTAGTTGTTTATTTATTATTATTTGTTTCCATTTTTTTTTTGTTCTTTTGTTAAGAGTTTTGCTTGTTAAGTGTTTGTTATATATGTGGTCGTCCAGTATCAAGTGCTTTTATGATTTTCTTTGGGCAGCCACTTGGATTAATGTTATGTGTTATATCATTTTGTAATAAACAGAATTGAATTGAAAAATTGAATTGAATCGGATTATTTTCATTTGCTGGCTAACAGGTAGTTTTGATATTTGAGTGCAATTTCCCTTTGGACTTAGATATTTATTAAGTACAAAGATTTTTATACAAAGACTTAATAACTTGAATATATTTCAATTTTACTAAGTATCTGGTTCTTGTGATATCAACTTGAAACTGGAAACGGAAATTCTCTCGGCTGTATGATGGAGTGCAAATTCTTGCATAAAGCAGTGCTGAACTATGTATATCGCTCGACGGAAACTGGTATAAAATCTGACTCGCTAATTACAACGGGTGTTCAGTTCTTTGAAAAAGAATTTTTCAAACTATAACCTTTAACGTTAATATCATTCGAAAAAATGAGTTACCATCCCTGAATCAAAAAAAAAAAATTTTTTTTCTCAAAACGAAGTGGCTTCGAAAAATAATTAATAAATTGTGCCCACTTCGCTCTTTACATAACGTTATTGCAATATTATGATACGATTTTAATATGACGTCATTAGGGTTGCAACCTGAATGCAGCCTTTTATATTTATAAGTGACGTCATCAAATGAACCTTAGTGGAGTGAATAAATGACGTCATCGCTGTTATACATATCGGTATCCCCAAATTTCGAATTTCCAAAATTCGATTCTTTTGGTGTATCTATTGTTATCAAGACTCTGTTTCTTAAAGTTTCGGTTACTATTGAGCTGCATCGCTCCTTACCTACAGTTCCATACCACGAACTGTTTGATATCCTTAAGAAAATTGTCTCACCCATTCAAAAGAAATCTAAATATAACTGTAATGCATGTTTACAATGGGTAATTAATAAGTTTACAATGTGTAACCTGACCTTAAATGAAGGTCAGTAAGAGAGTAAATTTGATTCTAATTGGTAGATTATTTTCAACTGACCAATCGTAGGTCATTTTACATTCTTACATTAAGTAGCTTACGTTACATAATGAAAATGTGATGCTGATGCAAGTCAGTGTACTTTTCATAAGACTTAAGTCCACAGAACTATATTCCAAGCTAATATATTTGAAAATAGATTATTCTAAGTCCTAAAAAATCTTTTGGAGTAATTTAAGAAGAAACTAAATTTTATTCTTTTTCTGGGAGGAACGGTCAAGATATTTTGGATGATGGGACACCACTTATCATTTAAAGCTAACTTATACCCTTTTCGACGATTATTTCTAGTTTTTCGGTCTCAAGGCAGAAGAGCGCCCCCTCCCCACCATAATAGGCAACCCAATGTTCAGTAGTGCAAAAACTAATTACTCACTAAAAAATAAAGGAAACAATCCTCACAATTCATTTGAACGAGATACATGCATGAATACTTACTTTTGACAAAGCTCTTTTAAATCTGCTTAGCCCTCTCTTAATATGATAAAAGTTCTAAATTCTAATGAAAGAAAGCACTAGATTGGCTTTTATCATAACTCTAAAGACAGTAAAAGGATTTGAAAATCCTATAGAGTACCTTCCCAACAATATTCTCCCTAAAGCCTGAGACCTAGAAATGGCTTACTGGTTCAACAAAACTGCAGGTAAATATATTTAAGTGTTAGCTTCTGGAGGTAAAATTATGTACAAAAGATATGATTTCCTATAGGTAGCGTCAGCGGCGGCAATCCAAAAAACGGTATGTTACACAACCCAAACAGGAGAGCAGAAAAACTATAAAATTTGTCTTGGGTTAATTAAAAAATAATAATAACAATACATCCAAGATGCCGTAAAATATAAATCGTTATCGAAAAATTACATTTCCAACTGCTTCTGTGAGTGATTAAATAAAAAAAAACAAGTTTTTTAACTGAAAGTAAGGAGCGACATTAAAACTTAAAACGAACAGAAATTATTCCGTATATGAAAGGGGCCTGTCCCCTCATAAATACCTCGCTCTTTGCACTAAAGTTTTTTATTGTTTTAAAAAATAAAGTTTTGTTACAGATTCAAACTTTAGAGTAAAGAGCGAGGTATTGAGGAGGGGACAGCCCCTTTCATATACGGAATAAGTTCTGTTCATTTTTAAGTTTTAATGTCCCTCTTTACTTTCAGTTAAAAAAACTTGTTTTTTTTTTATTTAATTTCTGAACGTTTTTGAATTAATGCAGCTTTGATTTTGGCTCACCATACATGAATAATTAAAACAAAATTTGCATATTAATTTTACTATTTTGGCTAAATGGCTTTCTCGAAATTTTGTTCTGACGTAACTTACGAATTAACTTACGTAACGAACTTCTATATTCCTATGTTTTATTACGTACATTAGGGAGTTTGCCCCCTAGTCGGTACCTTGCTCTGTACGCTAAAGTTCGAATTTTGTTCGAATCACAAACCCCTGAATCACAAAGGCCGGTTAATTAGAATAGATAGCTTTTTTGAAACTACTAAAAAAAAACTTTAGCGAAAAGGGCGAAGTATTGACTAGGGGGCGAACCCCCTCATATACGTAATAATTTCTGTTTGTTTTAAGTTTCAATGTTGTTCATTACTTTCAGTTGAAAAAACTATTTTTTTTTTTATTTAATTTCAGATCGTTTTTTAAATAATGCTGGGAAATCCGTAGCCCCCTTCATAGAAATGTCCCTTCCCCCAAGGAAACATCCTCCATGGAATGATCCTCCCCCGTAACCCGCCTCCAACACCCCCACCCCAGAAAAAAATCCCTCCTGAAACGTCTGTATACTTTCCATTAACCAATACTATGTAAACAATGGGCAAAGTTCATAACTTCCAGCCCTTCCCCCGGGAACTTTGGGGGATTAAGCCATCCTCAAAGACATATTCATTAAATTTTTAACTATTCTGAACAAAATGGCTATCTAAAAATTTTGATTGGGTGACCTTGGGAAAAAACTGAGCGTGGGAGGGGGCCAAGTTGCCCTCCAATTTTTTCGGTCACTTAACAAGGACACTAGAACTTTTAATTTCCGTTCAAATGAGCCCTCTTGTGATATTCTAGGACTACTGGATCGATACGATCACCCCTGGAAAAAAAATAAAATAAAATAAACACGTATCCGTGATCTTTCTTCTGACAAAAAATACAAAATTCCACATTTTTCCAGATAGGAGCTTGGAACTTTTGCAGTAGGGTTTTCTCATACGCTGAATCCGATGGTGTAATTTTAATTAAAGTTCTAAGAATTTTTCGGGGTGTTTCCCCCTTTTTTCCAAAATAAGGCAAATTTTCTCAGGCGCGTTGCTTTTGATGGGTAAAACTAAACTTAATGAAAATTATATATTTTAAATCAGCATAAAAATCTGATTCTATTGATGTATCTATGGGTATCAAAATTCCGGTTTTTAGAGTTTTGGTTACTATTGAGACGGGTCGCTCCTTACTTACAGTTCGTTACCGCGAACTGTTTGACACAAGATGACAAAACGACATAACACATTTGGCAAGATTTTTAACTTTTAGATGTCCTGAAAACCAAATAAGATAGGAAAACGGATTAGACTTGTAAACAGGTTAGACCAAACGATGGAACTTATTTAGTTGGAGGGGGTGATTTTAACTTCAAGTTTCCAATTAAAGGCACACAACGTCTTGTGAATTATCAAATTGGAAGTTCCTACCTCATTCCTGTCGACATGATCTTTACTAAACAGCGGGTGACTAATTATCGTTCTGAAATTGTAGGAGCTCAAGGCCATACCCAGGATTTCTTTTCAGAGGGGGTTTTACTGAAAAAAAAATTTTCTGTTGGGGGGGGGGTTTAAACATAAAAACTAAAAAAACGCATACAAAATTTGTTTATGTCCATTTTTGTTACGTTTTTACGAGTCAGACGATCATTTCGGGGGGGGGGGGGTTCAAAACCCTGAATCCCCCTGGGTATAGCCTTATAGGAGCTTCAAACAACATTGCTGAATTTAACTATCCTTAATGAATTATCATTGAGGCAAAAGTCGGATGTGAATTGCGCTTTCATTGTATTTTGTCTTTCAGAGTCCACTTTGAAATAGCGTATAACACCACTATGTGTTAATTTGTTTGAGTTTCGAAGGACGGCAAGCCAATATATTATGACAGAGATGACACAGTTTATATATATCAAAGGATAGATACTGCGCAACAGTGTATCATTTATACCAGCCCCAATAACAATTAGGTTCTTGTATAGTAAAATTATCGCGGAAAATTCAGCGGAACCCACAAGTACTAAAATATAATTTTTTTTCTTCCAAATTACTTTAAAAATAAAAAGTCCTCAAAAGAGCAAATAGAGTTAATTACATGAACTTTATAGGGAAAAAACTAAACATCATTATAGGGCGCGTCTCATAAGTGTACTTTCATACTCGCCTGATTGTGTACTCAATTTAAATACCTACACTAAACAAATCAGTTTACAAAGACAAAGAATAAGTCAACACTAAACAAGGAATTAGTCCAAGCGATACTTACCCGGCAGCCCCATGTCACCTTTCTCGCCCTTTTCTCCACGGTACCCTCTTTCTCCAATTTCTCCTTTTGGCCCTTGGGGTCCCGGAAGCCCACGTTCAGCAACTTCACCATTTATACCCTACATGAATAATTCACAAGAGTTAAATTAATTATAAAGACTGATTAATGATGAAAAATACAACAAAGAACACAGAAACCATTTTTTAATCTCAAAATAGGATGAAAACTTAATTAATTAGATTAAGTAATTGCGGGACACACAAAGATACTTTATTTTTTGGATATTAATTTTTTTCAAAATATTATTAATTCGGCTACAATTGTATATGTAATCTGCTGCCTTTCATAGCAATTTTGTAAAAAAAATCAAATAAAAAAAAGTTAGCTGATACACATGTACCCACAAAAAAAAGGCAAAAATCATGATATATTTTTTTTTCTGCTACGCATTGAAGGTTCACCAAAAATATTGCGTCCCAGTCATTACATTCCTATTACATTCCTATTAAAATTTTGACAGCGTTTCCTCTCTCATTGAAGAAATTGACATAATTGTTTTGTGCATATTCTATTTATAAATCTAATAAAGCTAAAATAAACATGTCATTATTTTTAAATTTTCATACAATTATGTGTCCTTGCATTATACTCCAAGCGCCGTGATGTTACTGCCACTTGGCCGAATATGGCCTGCCAGTTGTTTTCTTTGCGGGTCAGCTTTATAAGAATTTTTTTTCCCGAATGAGACTGTATTATTATATCCACTAACGCACAGGAATAGGAAATATTTGCTAATTAAAATTCATCAATTTTGTTCATTTTTCAAAAATAAAAATTACCAGTTTAAGAGTCCTTAAAGAAAACTTGAATACTAAGACGATTTGTTTTTAGACAGTTAAGAAAGCTGCAAACTCACAAGTAACAAGCAAGCAAACAGAGAAAGGAATCAGCTTAAAATAGTGTCATGCTATGTAAAAAAGACAAAAAAAAAAAAAATCAAAAAATATTTTGAGTAGCATTAAGGGAATAGCGAATTAGGAGAAGGATGAATGCATAAATATCCCATCGTTTAGAATCGTCTAATTACAGCTATTTAAAAGTATCTAATGAGGAAGTGTTCTTTAGACATAAACTAGCTTATAAGCGAAAGTTTTATTTGCTTGATCAAATTCTCAAGAGTAAGATATTAAAATTATCACCTCTCAAAAATAATAAAAAAACAACAGAGAGTTGGGGATAAAACTCACTTAAACAATCAATGAAAATAGCCGAAAGATTTTTTTTTTAAGTACAACATGTTAAAGCTCATTTATATTACACTTACAAGACACATAAATGCTGAGATAATAGCTTATACGACATAGATTGAACGATGGGGTTGTAAAAACCCTACCCATTCGTCCAGTGGCAGAATATATAATTTTGATTCTTACAAGGAGAACTTTTTTTAGCCAAGAAATTTGAAATTCTAATAAATATCATAGGGGTGTAATATAACAGTTTAAACAACACAGCTCTTCAAAGAGTGCAATAAAGCTGCAAACAAAGCAGTTATGGGCGTAGGGAGGGGGGCAGGGGGGCAGCGGCCCCCCTAGACCTTCAAATTTACATTAGATATGGCTGAAAAACCAGATGGTTTGGAAAAAGCAGTTGATAAAATTCCATCACACTATCGACTGCTCCCCCCCCCCCCTAGACAATATGCTGCCTACGCCCATGAAAGCAGTTCAGTTTTTCTAGTGTCACCGGTATGGGTGCTGATAGAATATTTTTCGGGTGACGGTCAGACCACCCAATTTTGTCGGCGACGATGTAATCAATTTTTTTTTTTAGAAAAGTATAAACCTATCTCCCCCCTATTTTCTAAAAAGTTTTCAACCCTTCTATATTTTCTGTCAACCAGGGTTGGAGGGGATGTCCTGTCCCTCTTATCCCCCTCTCCGTTCTCACCCACGGACACCCATTAGTAATTGTTTGTTTCATCATGCATGAGAATTTTACAGAACAAAACAAAAGGACAAGTAGAAATAAAATTACATTATGTGGTTATGTTTTCAGATTTAAATAGAATTGGATGCTGTTTTTACTGCATGTCACCTGACGATGACGAAGAGCCTTATTAAAACCCTCAGAGAATCTGTCAGATTATTGTCCTGGTACTTGTTATTTGAAATGGATGTCTCAACCACCTCTGTCAATCATCCAACTAATTTATTTCAACAGCACAAGAATTAATCAGTGATTTGTCAACAGAACGAAAAGAAAATTTCCACGCCCATAAGCGACTGAGGAAACATTCAGAATTTACCGGGTCTAAGCTTTAAGAAAATATTTTTTTGCAAGACAGTGGATTTCCTATCTTTGTTATCAAGGCCGCATCAGGGGGGGGGGGATTAGGGGTTTAACCCCCTTTCCGAAATGTTTATCCGACTCGTAAAAACTTACTAAAAATGCATATAAACAAATTTTTGAAGCGTTTATTAAAGTGTTTTATACCCCCCTAAACAAAATTCCCCTCTTCCGAACAAAAATCCTGGATATGGCCCTGTTTATTATGCTTCGGTTTGGGGAGGAAAAATATAACTGGCTTACCAAACGAACAGGGGTTCAGGGGTTCGAGTCCTGGTGTCGCTGGCTATTTGGTTTGAAACGGGGGTCAATGGCGTGACCCTGTAAGCTCGGCCAGAGTCGACCCATCTCTAAATGGGCACCTGGATAAAGCGGGGGGGGGGGTACGAAAACCGTCGGATGATTTGCCCCCCACCACGCATTGCACTCCCGGCTGAAGGCATAGAATCAGGAGATCAGCACCTGCGCAACGCAGACCTTTGGTCAGCATGCAAAAAAGTGTTTTTTTATACCAAACGAACAGCTAATAACTTCTCGCTCATAGGTGAGCTGCGGTCATATCTTTAAGGAGGGAAAAGATAAATAGTTTTCCTTCAGGAGGGTCCATTGTTTATAAAAAAAAACTTTTTAGACTCAAATTTTTGGAACCGTTTTCATACGTAGCCCGAAAATTTCCCAAGAAGTGCTTTCCATCAAGTTCAGAGGATGTAATTTTGTCCCTGTGTCCCTTCCCTCTGTAGTCAATTTATGTAGCCCTATTCGTTTTTAATACTGTCTTTGCGTGCATACTATGAACGCGGCAATATAGTAAAATTCAGTCTTATCTGTAAAATTACAGTTGTTCAGCTATCGTTCAGTTTTTTAGTTGTACATTTTTCAGTTGTACAACTGTTCAGTGTAAGCTATTCAGTCTTATATAGTAAAATTCAGAAAATCTCTCCTTGCGTGCACACTATGAATGCGGTAATATAGTAAAATTCAGGTTAGATTCTACAGTCAGATTTTCAGATTTTTATTGGAAAGATATCACCAAAAGGAACATCTCGCGTTTTTGAGGAACTATATAAGAAAAACTTGAACTTAAAGTTAATCAAAAACCGTTAATTTTATTCTGTTAACCTTTAAATTAACGTAAAAATCAGAAAAATAACGTAAAAAATTCTTTAAAAATAATCAAAAATCATTTATTTTTATGAATAATAGTTTTTCCATTCTACAAAAAAGCAGACACTTTAGTAATGTGAGGTGTACGCGATGGCTACAAAACACTTTTATGCAGGCGGCAATAGTCTATAAGTAAACTGATCTCTGCTTGACAGTATGGGGCGTGGGGTTCGATCCCAGTTACCGCAAGGCTGACGGGGAAGGGAACCCGTCGGTTAAGTAAAATCCTGCGAAACATCTATAGATGCCCTATGCGCCATAAATGGTCCAGAAGAATCCATCTATTTAAGCTATTCTACTTGCATTTGGCAACACTAGCACACTAGTTGTCGACAGTTGGGCGACAGTGCATTTTCGTACATCGTAATAAATCCGTAGCTTTTGCTAATAGGGCTGCTTTTCAATAATTTACTACAGAAGGATAAAAAGTTGACATCATCAAAGAGTTTGCAAATTTGCAGAGAAAAATTACAATTTTAGTAGAATTTTCCAATTTTGACATTCCTACTTTGCCAAAAAATCGCGTTAGTTATTTAGTGAGCTCCAAGAAAAAGTTTATGGCAACGTGATTTCACGGATTTGACCTAGATTCCAAGCCAAATTTGAATTCTTTTAAAGTTTTTCACTGGATCTTAAGACTTACAGATAACATAAGTGGATGATAAAAGTCCGAAGCATGAGCTTGGTTTCTAGTTATGAAGCCATAAAGGGAAAGCACATTTGTAAGTATTGAAGGGGTATACAACTCAAATCATTTCTTGTTTCATTTCACAAGTATGTGATTTTCCATATCCACAATCTTGCAACAGTTTGTCTGTGATTCAAAGACACATAAACAAGGCTGCTCTGTCTTTACCAGTCACGACGTTTGGTGGAGACATGGGAATGTAACAACTATGGCAAGACACACTTAGAAGAGTAAGGGGTAAAATTGCAAGTGAAAAGACATGCGCACATGTGACAAATACTGTGGATCCCCCTAGCGAACCTTAAAGCAAAGGGTAATGCAGTTAATTGTCTCCAGTTTAGCATTTATACAGGATTTATTGATTTTTAAATGCTATAACTGCAATTTCAAAGCCCTTTTCGACCTGAATGGTTAAGCAAGCCACATTAGGGAGTACAGATCTATTCATTGTCAGATTTTTTATAGCTTATTCGCGCAATATCCTATTGTGTGCTTTGCTCTTTTGTGTAGGCATCTATTTTATGTCAATCCAAAAGTTAATAAATAAGAAATTCTAGTGAAAGGCTTCATCTAGCATGATGAGAGGTAAAAATTATTAAAAAAACACACAAAAAATACAGATTCTATTGCATGCTAATTCTGATTATAAAAATTGATTGGATGTCTCAGAATTTTCATTCGATAGAATTGTGTCCCTTTTTGAGCAAAAATGGTTGTTTTTCGCCACAAAATGGCAGAAAACATTGTTATGGACCTTTACCAAATTTACGTTTGAACGAGCTCTCTCTTAATGGTCTAGAACTAGAGGTTTGACACGATCACCCCGGGGGAAAAACATGGAAACAAACTCACATCCGTGACCATACTTCTCGAAAGAAAATACAATGTTGAACTTTTTTAGATAGACTTGAAACTCCTTTTTTAGAGTTTCGGTTACTATTAGCACGGGCTTCTCCTTATTTATTGTTTTTTACTACGAACTGTTTAATCTATCCTCATTATCTAATCATGATCTCCGTTCAGCACCACAGTTTTCTTTCCATTAAGGCTTGTTTTAAAGTATCTGACATTTTGAGCAGTTAAAAAGGGTCGTGGAACAATAATGCAAATACAAAATTTTAAGAATAAAAATGAAAAAGGGGTCACGAAAAAATGATGAAAAGACAAAGTTCAAAGAATAAAAATGTAGAAAATTGTCTAATTTTGGAGTGTACTGTAGTGTCAGATTAAGATTATGTTGGATTTTTTTTGTACTTAGGTTTGAGTATGAGTGAGTTAAGCAGAAGGAAGGCAAAATACGGAAAATGAAGGGGTCTTAAAGCAAAAAAATAACAATATTTTTTTTCAGTTTTGTAATTATAGTGTCACCGTGGAAAAGGTGCCCTTCCCAAAAATAAATATGATTGGTGTTTATCAAGTTTAATAAAATGTAAATATTGTTTTTCCTACGGGGAAATTTCTTAATTTTTTGATTTGTAAGTGTAGGTGGAACATAGAATAGTCTTTCTAAAAGAAATACATAGGTAAAAAAATTACAATCTTGTTGTTCATAAGGGACAATAACATGAAAACAACCAGAAGAATCAGAAATATATCTGCTGTATGTAATACAAATATATGCAAAAATATCCCAAGAAAAAAAAACATAAGGGCTAGATTCGTCTAGGCTACTTTTTAATTTTTTCCTCGTGAATTACTTTGAAAGTAGCAAGGATATTATTTTTTTTACTGTCGTATTTAAAAATTGACTTCGAAGCTAGTAAAAAAGAATCCATTATGGCGTAAAGAACATATTTTAATATTTCAATATATATTCAATATTTTCAATATATATATTCAATATTTTAACTACCAGTTTGTTTTTATCCTCACTAATATAGAAAACTGATAAAAAGTTGTGTTCACTACTGCAGTAAGTCAAAAACTTTATTTGTTCCTTAAATAGATATGAAATTAACGATTCGGACTAGAAACCTGAAAAGTTTGGAATACATAAAATAAAAAAAAGACCTACAATTTGAAGTTAATTTTGACTTTGTCGCTTTTATCCATGCCCTGGAAGAGTCCAAAATGTAAAAAAAAAACAATGGTGGAGGAATAGATTTAAAAACTCTAGAAATTTCAATCCGGCCAATTAATTTTAAGTTTTTTTTATTTATAGTAGGCCTACTTCCGGTTTTTTGAAATTCTCCATTTTTTACGCTCTAGACCTTTTTCAAAAAAAGCTATCAGGTTTTACTTCAGACATTTTTTCTTTTTTTATGGGAATTAAATCAGAAAAAAAACTAGGCCAAATTTTATATCCTTTTTCAAAGATCACTTGTGCAAAAATTCATTTTGCTGACATGTCGGGTGAAAGAGCAAGATCTCTTTTCATAACATAGGAAAATTAACATTACAATTGATTTTGGGACATTCAACTTAACTTCAGCTTGCATTACATTGGCAAAAAACAAAAAAAAATTTGGGGTTTATAAGGAACAACAAAAACAGTCAGAAGACTGAAAAAAATGCATCTATTTTGTGTTATAATAAGTTACGCAAAATACAACGAAAAAAAAATATAATAAAAGCTAGATTTGTCTCGGCTACTTTTTAATTTTTTGCTCGTAAACTACTTTCAAAAATGTCTAATACTTTTTACTGGTTGGTACGACAAAAAATAGCCAAGACATCCTCTCTTTACTGTCGGCATTAAACATTTATTTCTGCTCTACCAAAAACGAATCTACTACTGCCTAAAGAACCTATTTCAAAAATTCGATGTAATTTTATCACCAATTGGTTTGTGCGATCACAATAATTGGTAACTGATGAATCAGTGGCAGTCACCAGTGGATAAAATCTACCTTATGCTATATGAGCAAAAACTATATAATACAATGGTGAAGTTTTCAAAAAAAAATAAATAATAATAGTCTGAAGAATGACAAAATATATCTGCTATATATAATACAAATATTTGACGAATATTACAAGGAATAAAAAATCATAAAAGCTAGATTGGTCTCGGCTACTGTTTACTTTTTTGCTCGTAAATTCCTTTCCGCAAATGTTTAAGAATTTTTACTATTTAGTACGACAAAAAATAGCCAAGACTCTTTTTTAGCGTCGCTAAAGACTACTCTAGTAAAAAAGGATTCACTAAAACGTGAAGAACCTATTTTAATAGTTCAATGTAAATTTTACTGCCAATTGGTTTGTGCGATCTCAATGATTGGTAACTGAAGAATCGGTTGTAGTTACCATTGAATTTAGCAAAAACAAAATACTATGTTAAAGTTTTAACGGAACAGCAAAAAATAATCAGAAGAATAAAAAAAGTATATCTGGTATATATTAAAAATATATGACAAATATAATGATGAAGGAAAAATCATAAAAGCTAGATTGGTCTCTGCAACTATTTTTTGCTCGTTTCAAAAATGTTTACTACTTTTTACTATTTAGTAAAACAAAAAATAGCCAAGACATTCTTTTTTACTGTCGCCATTAAAAATCTACTATTCTAGTAAAAAAGGATTCACTAAGGCGTGAAGAACTTATTTTGATAGTTCAATGTAATTTTTACTGCCAATTGGTTTGTGCGATCTCAATGATTGGTAACTGATGAATCGGTTGTAGTCACCATTGAATTTAGCAAAAAACAAAATACAATTTTAAAGTTTAAACAGAACAACAAAAAACAATCAGAAGAATAAAAAAAAGTGTATCTGGTATATATTAAAAACATATGACAAATATTATGAGGAAGGAAAAATCATAAAAGCTAGATTGGTCTCTGCAACTATTTTTTGCTCGTTTCAAAAATGTTTAATACTTTTTACTATTTAGTAAAACAAAAAACTGCCAAGACATTCTTTTTTACTGTCACCATTAAAAATCTACTTCTACTCTAGTAAAAAAGGATTCACTAAGGCGCGAAGAACCTATTTTAATAGTTCAATGTAATTTTTACTGTCAATTGGTTTTTGTGCTCACCATCATCGGTAACTGGCAATCTTTTACAGTCATCATCAAGTTTCATATTAATGTCCGCATATTTTATATCAGCAAAAAACAATGCAAAGCTGAAGACTATGAAGACTAATAAAAAATAGATAACTGCATTCTGAGCAATAAAAACTATATCTCAAATTATGGGGCCTCCAAAATTATCACGAGAAAAAATCGAAAAACCTAGATTTATCTCAGTAGCTACTGTTTAACGACCAGAGTCTTAAATCACTAAGTGGCCAAGTCCAGATCTACTTGAGATAATAGCACTTGGCTAAGAGGAGTATGCCACATATGGTAAATTAAATGTTGACAAAGAGTACCGATGAGGTAGTCAGAAAAACTTTGGATGTGGTTGACCTCTTTAAGCTAAGTATTTACAAGGAATTATAGACAAAACTGACAATTAGTGTCTTCTTTAAGGATAATAAAATAGATATAAATGAGACCAATTTGTTCCTAATTTCAAAGCAAGCTTAGAGTGAAGAGGCTGCAACTATGCATCATTACCCTAATGACTTCTTATGTACAAGCATGCCCATTGGGGATCGCTTAAATTACCGAAAAAGAGGGGGGGGGGGTAAAATAAAAATAAAAATACTAGAATATTTCTGTACATTTTTGGTCTTGTAGGGGGGAGTTAGACCCCTCTCCCCTTATTGTAGGTGCCTATGAGAACATCAAAGATAAGAAGTGACAGCTTCGTGTGAGCTTTTAATTGCAATCAGTTCTATTACAAGGCCTCATTGCAGTTCGAAGTTCCTAAATGCATATGTACTCGCCAGTGGCGTCAATTGGGGGGGGGGGGTATTTGGACCATCTGGATTTTGAGAAAAAATAGGTTCTTATCAAGAATCCGGTAGTCACGCGAGAAGTGAAGTTTCGTTTATGCTAATGAAATAAAAAAAAGGATAAAAATATTATAGTTCAGAAACAAATCTGGGCTATATATTTGCACATTAGGGGGGGGGGGGGGGGTAAAGCATAGCATATATTAAATTTGTAACCTAACCTAGGTACCTTTTTTTGCTCCTTCAACCCCAAAAAGCTAAAGTTTAAATCTTTGTCACGGAGTGGGCAACACCTCACACGGCAGAGAACGCCTGTTTTTCATGTAGCATCTCGGTCTTTCTCGATGTAGTCTTTCTCGCGTGACTACCGGATTCTTGACAAGTACCAAAAATATCTTGTTTAGGGAGTCTTTTCATTTGAAAATGTCTTTTTTGTTTTCATTGAAGAAATTTTAAAAAAACGACAAATTTGCCCCCCCCCCCTGCACTTTTGAAATTTGACTTTTTCCTCATTCCTGAATTTTTGCTAATTGATGCCACTGGTACTGGAAATCATTTCCAGACCATTCTATTAAATAATACCACTTTCTTAATACTGAGAAAAATTTCAGGAGCTTTCAGGGTCGAATCTCACCCTTTTCTACAGTACTCAACCTTTCTCTCACTACCTTGTTGGTAGGCTATTAAGTGACACTAAACAAACCCTCTAAGCCACTTTTTCGTAATAAAAATGCTTATTGGGCTTGAGTCATTTCGTTCATACAGTTTTATACAAGTATCAGTGTCTGGTACCCCAAATCCTTCAAATTAGTGCAAAAAATTTCTTCTACATGTCTATCTTTCTGCTAAAAAGATGGAGTTTTGATTTTAGAGGGAACACTGGCCCCTTCGGTCCCCCAATCAAACAGATTGAAAATTCTTGCGTGATCTCAGTTCAAACAATGTGCAGCATGTTTTTCTTTCTGCTATAAAGATGGCACGGGAGAGGGGGGTGTTCAAGGGGCCATGGACCATTTCGTCCCTCTAATTATACCACGAGGTTGAAAATACATACATGATTCTTGTTCAAACAATGTGTCATTTATCTATCTTTCTCCCAAAATGCTTATAATGGGAGAGGACTAAGCATAAGTTGGAGTTCGCTCATTTTTGCACCAATTCAAGATTTAACCCGTTTGCGCGCAGTCAAAATGTACCTTCTTCTTTACTGAATCAAGACATGACTCATTGTTGCGCCCAATCAGGACTTCGCTCATTTTACACACCGTCATTATCTTTTTTTTAATGTGCACCTCGACAATAAGTTGCAAACCCCTTCAAGACTTTCAAAGTGGCGTTTCTTATGAACAAGTTTCAGTAGGAAGAAAATGTAGTCACATACTCTGATCCAGATTATCAAAAATTATTAAACATAGTTAAAACAATACATGCCTCGGGATTTGTTAAGAATCCAGTAGTCACGCGAGAAAGACCGCATCGAGAAAGACCGAGATGCTACATGAAAAGCAGGTTTTCTCTGCCTTGTGAGGTGTTGCTCACTCCGTGACAAAGATTTAAACTTTAGTTTTTTGGGGTTGAAGGGGCAAAACAAGGTACCTAGGTTAGGTTAGGTTACGTATTTAATATATGCTATGCCATACCCCCCCCCCACCCCTAATGTGTAAATATATCGCCCAAATTTGTTTCTGAACTATTATATTTGCATCCTATTTTGTTTTATTTCATTAGCATTAACGAAACTTGACTTCTCGCGTGAATACTGGATTCTTAAAAAGTACCAATGCCGCTTCGAAAGTTAGTTTAAAAGTTGAACTACCAAAGTAGCTCTTGATGGTAAAACTTTCTGACCCGTGGGAAGCTTGCTCCGTTCGAGCTTGTCTACTTGAGCCAAGCTTTCAATTCAGAAGCAAAGGCATGGCTCGAAGAAATGAAAGCTTAGCAAAACACTGCAGGTAATCCTCGTCAACCCATACTATCAAAATTTACATCAAGTTACACTGTAGACTTTAGACAAGGACAAGCAAAACTATCCTTTTTGGCCCTGGGCACGAATTTTGCACAGCTTCCCAAAACGTAATGTCATACTGATACATCTGGCTCGAGGTTCACACTTTCCACAAAAATAGTAGGTATTAGACCCTTATAAATTTCTCAAGATAAACCGAAATAGGCGGCATCGGAAAAAAAGAAACGGGGCAAAACAAAGGTGCCCCTGAAACGCAGTTCAAGCAAGTTACATTATACCCATGAAACCTCGAAATATGTTTTTTTCAAGCAAAATATGAGTTGTCGATCCTGGAGGCATACTTATGAGACCTTTTGACTATTTTGAACCAAAAGGCTATTTCAAAATTTTGATTCGACACCATTGAGGGCCATCGGGATACCCAGGGGCAACAAAGGACACGGAAGAATGACTGGTTGCCTACCAATCACTTTTACCCATGATAAAGAGCACTAGAATTTAAATTTCCGATTAATCTCCCTCTCTCCAAGTGTCTACGATCACGCCTTCCCTCCGAAGGGGTTGGGGGGGGGGATGAGTTTTGAGGTGCATGGCTCTTTGCCAAGTCTACGCTAATGCGTAAGAAATAAAAGCAGGTATTCACAATCAATATTTAAAACGGCACACACAACTTCTGCAGGTATTTCCAAAACCATGCAAAACCATGGAGGCTTGGTTTTGTACTCACTACTTGAATCGAACAGCATTACTGAAGACAAAATAAATAAAACATGATTGTAGAGTTCTTCATTGTACTGACCCCCCCCCCCCCGCCCTCTTCAGATTTGTTATACAAGGCTAGCAGAAAATTTTTGAATCCACTTGTCCAGTCTGGAAGTTGGGCATTTTTCCAGAGGCCATCCCCCCAAAAAAATTTGAAAAGAGGTCTAAAAATACTTTTTCCGGTGTGTGCCCCCTTCTCCTTGGAAAAGTCCTCTGAAACAACAACATGCGTGTCAATAGCCATGCAGGTATTAAAGAAGATACTTACAGGTTATAGTTACTAAAATGATGAAGCAAACTAAAAATGTTATGCTACATTGCAACTGTCAACAGAACTGAAACCAATATAGTTAATTAGTATAAACATGGGAAAATTTTCATGCTTAATATAAATATGAGAAAAAAAAATTTAACATAGCGCCATCAGGTTCTTTGGCAGGACAAATTATACCCACCTTTATAGCGATAACACGGCAGGTGTGTAATAACAATGACATATCCGAAGCCACACACTAACTATACTGTCAAAACAGAGAAGGTAACATTTCCTAACCATAAATTAAAGATTCGGTCCAACTTTTACTATCTGACTAATGATAGTATCATAAAACAGGAAAGTTTGACATATAACTCATTCCATGCGACAGAAAAGAATACACCCAATTGGCTTTACATGGCCACCAGTAGTGGCATCTTATTTATAGTGGGAATTCATAGTTTTGTTGGTTTAACCGCATAATATATATATTCAAAACATAAAATTCAGGTTGATTTGGCACCACTAGCTCGTCTAGCTCTTAGATTCTACTCCACATTCTACAGATTAGCGAACGCCTTGGTTGTGTTGTTACTAATGTCATCATAATCATTTTCTACATGCATGGGCACCCATGACGGGGAGAAGGGGCGCAGAGGGGGCTTCACCCCCCTGCTGAATGATGCTGGCTTATATTTTTATATTTTTGTTTTGAGATTTCTATTATACAGCACTGGAAGTGCCGATTAGACCAGGTAAGCCCCCGTCCCCCTAAAATTCAGCTTATGGGCGCCCTTGTCTACAAGATGAGCGTTTTATAATAATTTCAATAAAATGTTATTTACTTGAAAATATTGATAGTTGCATAACATGACTACCCCCTTGAAATTTAAGTATAGCTACCCACGCCACATCAATATACCAAACTAAATCCTCGGAAAACTGAACACATGATGGAAACTGAAAAAGAAAATGGGCTAATAGTAGTTTCGAACACTGCCTGAAATTTTCCAACACTAGCCTTTTCCATGTTTTTTATTTTACCTGAACTTCTGAGAAAGTATCGCCACATCAACCAAAAGAAAATATTGAAATGGTAATCTTCATTAAAAATGGTGCGTCCAAAAACAATTGTTAAAGTCAACCCAAATGTATTGTTGACGAATAGACAATGGTGACTCTAATCCTGCTTTGTTGTTTAAAAAAATACTGTCAAGCCTATTAAATAATATCTTTAGAACAAGAACTTGAATAAAATACTTGCCCGTTTCCCCCGTTTTCCTTTCATTCCTCTATCACCTTTTTCTCCGTCTATTCCCTTGTCTCCTTTGTCTCCCTTCTGACCTTGCAGACCTAAAATGAAACACATTACTAAAACACCTTTAAGGAGTATTAAAAAATTACTAATGAAGGAAAACAATGTACAAAATTCCAATCATAATTCTTAAACACATAGTTTGTGATTTTTGAGAAACATATTTCACTGTGTTGGACACATCTACTAAAGTGCGCGATGTTAGTCCTTAACTCACTTTCATCACTTGGCTATATAAAATTGAAGACCTTCACATGAACAAATAACAGGTGGTGTTATAGGAATAACCCCTCATAAATACACTTCTGAGAGAGATGTGCAGCTCCCAATAAAGCTGTTTTTCAACTGCTAGTTCCCAGAAATTCCCCCCTAATCAGATCAATCGACGCACACACGCCCCAATTCATTTTGCTTTAAGTAAAGTATAAACTCCAGAGTAGAGTTTAGACTATAATTCAAAAGGGGGCGGGGGAGGCAGCAATACAGTCTTGGGTCGTATTTATTAATTATTTTATTTGCTCCCATTACTATTATATGAACAATTCTTACTTTTATTCCTGTTTGTTCTTTATGGATTTATATCATAGGCAGCGCTAGCGCTGCCTAAGTAAAGAACGATGTGGGCACAATGTGTTTTTTTTTTTTTGGTTTTTCTTCATACCCGGGCACTTCGTATCGAAGGTGTTGTCGTAGAAACTTCGAAAAGGACTCATTCAATTGAAAATTGGAGTGTCTAGTGCCCTTTTTAATAGTCAAAAGTGATTAGAGGGCAACTATCCCCCCCCCCTACGCCAATCATTCCCCCAAACACATCCAATCAAAATTTTGACATAGCCATTTTGTTCAGCGTAGTTGATTTCCACATAGAAAACATGTTTTTGAGGAGGAACTCCCCCACAACCCTCAGGGAAAGGGTTTCAAAATTTAGAGATAGTCATTTTGTTCAGCGTAGTTGATTTCCAGATAGAATGTGTTTTTGAGGAGGAAATTCCCCCAAAACCCTCAGGGCAAGGGTTTTAAGTTATGCCCTGGGGGCATATAAGGTTTTTATAGAAGGCGATGTCGTAGAAACTTCAAAACAGGCTCTTTTAATTGGAAATTCGAAGGGCTAGAACCCTTTTTAATAGTCGAAAGTGATTGGAGGGCAACTAGCCCCTCCCCCCCCGCCCATCATTCCCCCAAACACATCCAATAAAGATTTTGAGATAACCATTTTGTTCCACGCAGTTCAAAGCCAGGAAATTATACCTTTGAGCAGGAAACTCCCCCCACAGTCTTCAGGGCAAGGGTTATAAGTTATGCCCTGGGGTTATATAAGGTTTTTATTGAAATCTTTGTCGTAAAAACTTGAAAAAGAGCTCTTTCGATTGGAAATTCAAAGGGCTAGTGCCCTTTTTAGTAGTCTAAAGTGTTTTGAAGGCAACTAACCCCCCCCCCCCCCTTCTCACGCCCATCTTTTCTCCTAACGCATCCAATCAATATTTTAGATAGCCATTTTGTTTAAGCGTAGTTGATTTCCAGATAGAAAATATATTTTTGAGGAGGACACTCCCCCACAACCCTCAGGGCAAGGGTTTTAAGTTATGCCTTGGGGGCATATAAGGTTTTATAGAAGGCGTAGTCGTAGAAACTTCGAAACAGGCTCATTCGATTGGAAATTCAAAGGGCTAATGCCCTTTGTAATAGTTGACAGTGACTTGAAGCCAACTATCCCCCCTCTCACGCCCATCTTTTCTCCAAACACATCCAATCAATATTTTAGGCAGCGCGCTAGCGCTGCCTAAGTAAAGAACGATGTGGGCACAATGTGCTTTTTTTTCTCCATACCCGGGCAATTCTTATCGAAGGATTTGTCGTAAAAATTTCGAAAAGGGCTCATTCGATTCGAAATTGAAGTGGCTAGTGCCATTTTAATAGTCAAAAGTGATTGGAGGGCAACTATCCCCCCCCCCATCACGCTAATCATTCCCCCAAACACATCCAATCAAAAGTTTTGATATAGCCATTTTGTTCAGCGTAGTTGATTTCCTCATAGGAAATATGTTTTTGAGGAGGATACTCCCCCACAACCCTCAGGAAAAGGGTTTTAAGCTATGCCCTGGGGGCATATAAGGTTTTTATAGAAGGCGTTGTCGTAGAAACTTCAAAACAGGCTAATTCGATTGGAAATTCGAAGGGCTAGTACCCCTTTTAATCATAGGTAGCACGCTAGCGCTACCTAAGTAAACTACCCCTTTTTAATAGTCGAAAGTGATTTGAAGGCACCCCCCTCTCTCGCCCATCTTTTCTACAAACACATCCAATCAATATTTTAGAAAGCCATTTTGTTCAGCGTAATTGATTTCCAGATAGAAAATATGTTTTTGAGGAGGAAACTCCCCCACAACCCTCATGGCGAGGGTTTTAAGTTATGCCCTGGGGGCATATAAGGTTTTTTATAGAAGGCGTTGTCGTGGAAACTTCAAAACAGGTTCATTAGATTGAAAATTTGAAGGGCTAGTGCCCTTTTTAATAGTTAAAAGTGATTTGAAGGCAACTAACCCCCCTCTCACGCCCATATTTTCTCCAGACACATCCAATCAATATTTTAGGCAGCGCGCCAGCGCTGTCTAAGTAAAGAACGATGTGGGCACAATGTGCTTTTTTTTCTCCATACCCGGGCACTTCGTATAGATGAAGTTGTCGCAGAAACTTCGAAAAGGGTCCTTTCAACTTCAATAGCTAGTGTCTTTTTAAATTGTCGAATCGTATTGGAGGGCCACTAGCTCACCCACACTTATCATTCCCCCAACACGTCCACGACAAGTTGTGATATAGCTATGTTGTTCATCGGAGTTGATTTCTAGATAGAAAATATGTTTTTGAGGAGGATACTCCCCCACAACCCTCAGGGCAAGGGTTTTAAGTTATGCCCTGGGGGCATAAAATGTTTTTATAGAAGGCGTTGTCATAGAAACTTCAAAACAAGCTTATTTGGTTGGAAATTCGAAGGGCTGGTACCCTTTTTAATCATAGGCAGCACGCTAGCGCTGCCTAAGTAAAGAATGATGTGGCCACAATGTGTTATTTTTTTTTCTTCGACAGGCACTTCGTATCGAAGAAGTTGTCGTAGAAACTTCGAAAACGGCTCATTCGATTGGAAATTAGTGCCTTTTTTAATAGTCAAAAGTGATTGGAGGACAACTAGCCCCTCTCCCCCCCCCCCATGCCCAACATTCCCCCAAACACATCCAATCAAAATTTTAAGATATCCATTTTGTTCAGCGTAATTGATTTCCAGATAGAAAATATCTTTCTAAGGAGGACACTCCCCCACAACCCTCGGGGCAAGGGTTTTAAGTTATGCCCTGAGGGCAAATAAGAACCATGTTGGCACAATGTACCATATATTATTTTTTTACTTTAGAGCAGAGCACTTCATATGGAAGGGGTCGTCGTAGAAACTTCAAAAGGGGCTCATTCGATTGGAAATCGATAGTTCTAGGGCCCTTTTTAATAGTCAAAAGTGATTGGAGGGCAACTAGTCCCCCCCTACGCTCATCATTCCCCCAAACTCATCCAATCAAAATTTCGAGATAGCCATTTTTTCAGCGTAGTTGATTTCCAGATAGAAAATGTGTTTTTGAGGAGGACACTCCCCCACAACCCTGAGGGCAAAGGTTTGAAGTTATGCCCTAGGTGCATATAAAGCGTCTGTAGAAGATCGTGTCGTAGAAACTTCAAAACAGGCTCATTCGATTGGAAATTCGAAGGGCTAGTACCCTTTTAATCATAGGCAGCACGTAACCGCTGCCTAAGTAAAGAACGATGTTGCCACAATGTGTTTTTTATTTCTTCGACAGGCACTTCGTATCGAAGGAGTTGTCGTAGAAACTTCGAAAACGGCTCATTCAATTAGAAATTGGGGGGGGGGGGGGGCTAGTGCCCTTTTTAATAGTCGAAAGTGATTGGAGGGTAACTAGCCCCTCCCCCCCCCCCCCCAGGGTTTTAAGTTATGCCCTGGGGGCATATAATGTTTTGATAGAAGGCGTTGTCGTAGAAACTTCAAAACAGGCTTATTTGATTGGAAATTCGAAGGGCTATTACCCTTTTTAATAGTCAAAAGTGATTGGAGGGCAACTAGCCTTCCCCCACGCCCATCATTCCCCCAAACACATCCAATCAAAATTTTGAGATAGCCATTTTGTTCAGCGTAGTTGATTTCCAGATAGAAAATATGGTTTTGAGAAGGCCACTCCCTCAGAACCCTCAGGGCAAGGGTTTTAAATTATACCCTGGGGGCATATAAGATTTTTATATAAGGTGTCGTCGTAGAAACTTCAAAAAAGACCCATTTGATTAGAAATACATAGGGATAGTGCCCTTTTTAATATTAAACATTGATCCGAGGGTAACTAGCCCCCTCCCCACATCCCACTTTTTCCCCAACATCAACCATCAGAATGGTTAGATTTTCATTTTTGTAAGTAGTGACTATTTCTAGGTTTAAAATATGTTTTTTATGAGGTAACTCCCCCACATCCCTAAGGGCAAGTGTTTTAAGTTATGCCCTGGGGGCATATAAGGTTTTATTATAGAAGGCGTTGTCATAGAAACTTCAAAAAAGGCTCATTAGATTTGAAATTCAATGGGCTAGTGCCCTTTTTAATATTCGAAAGTGATTGGTGGGCAACTAGCCCCCCCCCCCCCCAACGCCCATCATTCCCCCAAATACATCCAAACAAAATTTTGAGATAGCCATTTCGTTTAGCGTAGTTGATTTCCAAATAAAAAATGTGTTTTTGAGTAGGACACTCCCCCACAACCCTCAGGGCAAGGGTTTTAAGTTATGCCCTGGGGGCATATAAGGTTTTTATAGAAGGCTTTGTCGTAGAAACTTCGAAAAGGCCTCAAAATGATTTGAAATTGGAGTGGCTGGTGCCATTTTTTAGTCGAAAGTGATTGCAGGGCAACTAGACCCCCCCCTACGCCCATCATTCCCCCAAACACATCCAATCAAAATTTTGAGATATTCATATCAAAGATTTGATTAAATTATGTATTTAGGGATGAAAAACCCCCCAGAGCCCCCAGGGCAAAGGTTGTAAGTTATGCCCTGGGAGCATATAAGGTGTTGTCGTAAAAACTTCAAAAGGGGCTCATTCAATTGGAAATTGAGAGGGATAGTGCTCTTTTTATAGTTGAAAGTGATTGGAGGGTAACTAACCCCCCCCTCTCACGCCCACAATATCTTCAAACACATCCAATAAAAATTTTCAGATAACCATTTTGTTCAACGTTGCAGAAATTTCTTGAAATTTGGTCTTTGAGGATGACACCCCCCCCCCAGCCCTCCGGGCGAGGGTTGTAAGTTATTCCCTTGGGGCATATAAGGTTTTTATTGAAAGCGTTGTCGTACAAACTACTAAAGGGCTCATTTGATTGGAAATTGACACAACAAGTGCCTTTTTTAATAGTTGAAAGTGATGGGAGAGCGACTAACTCCCCTCTGACGCCCACCATTTCCGCGGACACATCAAATCAGAACTTTGAGATAGCCATTTTTTTTAGCGAAGTTGATTTCCAGATAGAGAATATGTTTTTGAGGATGAAAATCCCCCACAACCCTCAGGGCAAGGGTTTTAAGTTATGCCTTGGGGGCATATAAGGTTTTTATAGAAGGCGTTGTCATAGAAACTTCAAAAAAGGCTCATTAGATTTGAAATTCAATGGGCTAGTGCCCTTTTTTATAGTCGAAAGTGATTGGATGGCAACTAGCCCCCCCCCCCACGCCCATCCGTCCCCCCAATACATCCCAACAAAATTTTGAGATAGCCAATTCGTTTAGCGTAGTTGACTTCCAAATAAAAAATGTGTTTTTGAGTAGGACACTCCCCCACAACCCTCAGGGCAAGGGTTTTAAGTTATGCCCTGGGGGCATATAAGGTTTTTATAGAAGGCTTTGTCGTAGAAACTTCGAAAAGGCCTCAAAATGATTTGAAATTGGAGTGGCTGGTGCCATTTTTTAGTCGAAAGTGATTGCAGGGCAACTAGACCCCCCCTACGCCCATCATTCCCCCAAACACATCCAATCAAAATTTTGAGATATTCATATCAAAGATTTGATTAAATTATGTATTTAGGGATGAAAAACCCCCCAGAGCCCCCAGGACAATGGTTGTAAGTTATGCCCTGGGAGCATATAAGGTGTTGTCGTAAAAACTTCAAAAGGGGCTCATTCAATTGGAAATTGAGAGGGATAGTGCTCTTTTTATAGTTGAAAGTGATTGGAGGGTAACTAACCCCCCCCCCTCTCACGCCCACAATATCTTCAAACACATCCAATAAAAATTTTCAGATAACCATTTTGTTCAACGTTGCAGAAATTTCTTGAAATTTGGTCTTTGAGGATGACACCCCCCCCCCAGCCCTCAGGGCGAGGGTTGTAAGTTATTCCCTTGGGGCATATAAGGTTTTTATTGAAAGCGTTGTCGTACAAACTACTAAAGTGCTCATTTGATTGGAAATTGAAAGGGCAAATACCTTTTTAATAGTTAAAAGTGATTGGAGAGCGAATAACGCCCCTCTCCCTACCACCATTACCCTAAACACATCCAATCAAAATTTTGAGATAGCCATTTTTTTTAACATAGCTGAAAGTTCTTGTAATTAGGTCTTAGAGGATGACAACCACCCTAACAGCCCTTAGGGTAAGGGTTGTAAATTATTCCCTGGGGGCATATAAGGTGTTTATAGAAAGCGTTGTCGTAGAAACTGGAAATCGAAAGGCCTTGTGCCCTTTTTAATAGTCGAAAGTTATTGGAAGGCTTGACATTTTTATAGTAAAGATCGATGTGGGTATAATATATTATTTTTTTTGTTGTTTTTTTTAGACCAGGGCACTTCGTATCGAAGGAGTTGTCGTAGGAACTTCGAAAAAGGCTCATTCGATTGAAAATAGAAAGGGATGATGCCCTTTTTAATAGTCAAAAGTGATTGGAGGGAAACTAATCCCCCTACCACGCCCACCCTCCCCTTTGCTTTTAAGTTTAAAAACTAAATGTTGCCTTAAGATTAAATCAAAATGAACTGTGTTAATGCTAATTCCCAATACGGTGTCTCAGCAGTATCCCAAGAACGACTGAGGGTATCATGTTCAAACTTTCGGGGCTACTTCTGCTTTTAAAATTTAACCAAATCAAAATAGCTTAAGTGTATCCAAGCTCTCAAAGAAAGTAAACAGATTTTTTTGCGAATGGTATCAAGTTCTTCATTTCAGGTCAACTAGAGGAGGTATGGAACTAAATTAAACACTACTGTCCAGATTTTTAAAAAGGCGTATGTTGTTAAAAATTGCTGAAAATTTTTCTCCAGCATACAAATAGCAGGCCAAATTATAAATTCTTAAAAAAACGAAAAAATTTAAAGTATTATTTTCTTTTTCCTTGAAAAGACTATGGCAATATAAAATGAACAGAAATTAATTAAAAACTTTTTCACAAAATAAGTTTTTCAAAGAAAAGTAAACAACTCAATTAAAAAAAAAATGAGCAGAAATAAAATCAAATAATCTACCAAGCGTGAAACTACCACAAATCAGGATCGATGAATAAATAAAACCCAAGACGAACAGAAATTACTAAAACTGTGGCGGAGAAAAATATTCTTTATTTATTTGTATAACAAAAATACCCTTGAGCCTGATAGAAACCGATATTAGAAAATGATTGAAACAAAAGAAAAAAAAAATTACAATATTAAGAATTTGTTCATCTTTCCTTGCAACCCGCGGGATTGAACCGGAGAACTTATTATAGTAAGTCCGCGTCCACATCCACTGCGGCAATCACAAGGTGACTAAACGTATGATTCTTCTTAGAGTCTATTAGCACACCATTGATAGAGCACTCATAATGGCAAGTTCGTTGTTTATTGTACTTTTTAGGGGGGGGAGGATGAAGGGGCTAAAAAGTAATGACTTGTTTTCAATTAAGAATTTAATCATTTTATTTCCCCTTTTACATTGCTATGCTGTTCTTCTCAACTTTTCTTTCGTTCTTCAAAATACGCGTTATTTTGTCTTATCATTTCCCTTCTGCCGTAAATTCACTTTTTTCCTTTTGGTATTTGGTATTTTTTCCTTTCTTTGGTATTGAAAAAATCGTCATTTATTCGAATATTTATTACAGCTTACTGAGCCTTACAAACTTATTTATATCATTCCACTTTTTGAAACAGCTTAAATTTTGGAAACTAAAGGACCAGTCAGTAAAATTAATCTGTCCAGGTTTGGAAAAATCTTGGAACTAAGTGAGTTTTACTACACATAAAAGCCGCCGGGCTCCCAGTACTATATATATTAATTAAAAAAACTTTTTCCACAAAATAAGTTTTTCAAACAAAAGTAAAGAACTCCATTAAACAAAATGAGCAAAAATAAAATAAAATAATCTACCAAGCGTGAAACTACCACAAATCAGCATCGATAAATAAATGAAACCCAAAACGAACGGAAATTACAATAAATAGCCAAGTCAAACTAAAAACGAGCAGAAATTAACATAAGTTAGGCTCAAAACCCCTATGCCTTCCCAAGGCCAGACATAATTTGCACTTTACTGAAACAAATGTAAATGTTCTTACTTTTATAACTTTAATAAATCAAATAATATTAACATTTTGATTACTAAATATCCGTATATGTTTATTAAACCGAATGAACATTCATTTGTATTTTTTTCGGTAGAGTGCAGATCTTTTTCCGACCTTTGGAAAGCTTGGGGATTTTGAGCCTAACTTATGTTAATTTCTGCTCGTTTTGAGTTTGACTCCATTATTTATTGTAATTTCTGTTCGTTTTGGGTTTCATTTATTTAAGACCTCTTCTTTTCACTAAAATAAAAGCACTGGCACTAACGATAAAACTCTAAAACCGGTAAAGGGGTATTGCCGCACTAGAAATGTATGGAAGCGATAGTCCTAACTCAGGAAGATAGATGACGCTAAAGGGCCAGTATTTCTCATACATTATTCACAACCAATTGAAAAGTCTTCGATTCCTTTTCCTGAAAGATTGTCATGTTTCTGCACACGAGCTATGCGCACAAGAGTAGCAGAAAAAAAGTGTGTTAGTCAATCCTATTTCAATAAAATACACAACGGTTAGAATTGTTGCCAAATATCTTCTTAGGGTCTTTATATTTAGATTAATATGCTTCAATGAGTTAATTTTAGATTTAATTGTAGTAAGTGGTTGCTTAAATCTTTAAAAATTTACATATTTATGGTAAGCATGAAATGAAGATAGTTTTCAGTGTTTGTCCTTTAATTAGAATCATTGCCCCCCCCCCTCCTATGCTCCAAGGGACAAAAGAATCCCATCGTTAAAAAGAAAAACAGGAAGAAACATATTTTTCTGAGGGACTAGTTTTAATTAATACAGCACAAAGACTGATAAATTATTAAAAAGAAATAAACCCTTTGCTCAATAGGGGCATGCCAAAAAAGGCTTACCAGGAGGGCCAGGTGGGCCAGGCGGACCTTCAAGAAATCCTGTTGGAATTTGCTTGCCATCTACTGTAGTTGCAACACCTCTTTCTCCTTTCTCTCCCTAAAAAAATTATAGAACACTAAAATTGGATCTGCAACTTCAGATTATTGCCTTTTATGGAGACAATAGCAACTTCTGTTTGAATATAAATGTGATTAGTTGCCGCCGTGTAAAAACACTTGAACACGGATTTCGGCTAAAGGTCTGAAGAAGCAAGGAGGTAAGATTCCCAAATATAGACGTATTTAAATTAATAGTGCATTTCTAATTAATACATGGAGTGAAGTAAATGCAGATAACTTTTCTGAACAAGAATCTAAAGCAATTTTCGCAATGCGTTTGTGCATGTTTCGCATGTGCGTCTTGTTATAAAGTCAAAGAAAATCTGAGTAACTTAGAATTCAGACATTTACGCAAGGTTTTGTTCCAAGTAGGTCTGACATTTCGGTTAGAAGGGGGTGTTGGAGGAACGCAACTTTGATAAAAGTGCCAAAAATTGATGAACAATGCAGAAAATGTAAAAAAAAAAAATAGTTGGAAAAATCGTAAAAAACTCTGGATTTCAAGGGGGGAAGGCCCCGAAGACCAAAACTCCCGATGCACGCGAGCCTGTTTGAATTAGATAATTTTCTTACTATCTCTTTTTGAAAGGATTGCACTGCTTTCATGAAGATGGCCATGGGTAAGGCCAGTTCCCAAGAACAATGACATATCTCTGTTTCCACATTTCATCAATGATTTGATTTAGCAATAATAATGTCTTCTTTTAAAAGTTATTATTTCTTTGTGAAAGTAGTAGATCAGCTACTTTACAATCTTAAATTAACGTAGTTGTTTTATCTGGCTAAAATATGTCAAATTACTAAATTCCGTTATTCAAAACTTAGTAAAGGAAAATCGTTAATAGAAGTAATTATTTAAGCCATAACGTTATTTTAGTTATAAGGATCCTGAACAAGACAGAAGTAACATTTTAGATATCAATGGTATTATGGTTTGACGGTGCTCTCATACTACACCGTAGAACCTTACACACTAGCATAACCTAAGACTATGATCTCTAAGCTATTTTTTAGGGAGCAAATTTTGTCCGTAACGTAGACAAGAGCAAGTAGACTTGTAGACTTGAGCTTTACATAGAATTTTACATAACGCAAGCTTATGTTACGTTATGGGAGAGTCAACAGCAGCAAAATGGAATTTCTTGATGAGAAATTAATAAAATTGAAAAAGAAATTTATTTCAAATATTTCTTTAAAACCTTCCAGGTTTGATCACAATCTTCATCTTCATTCCACATTTTAGTTTTTCAACGTCTGGCTCTTTACGCTAAAGTTTGACTCTTTGTCACAACTCTATTTTTTTTTTTGAGAATAAAAAACTTTAGTGTAAAGAGTGAGACTTTGAGGAGGGGACAGCCCCTTTCATGTACGGAATAATTTCTGTTCGTTTTAACTTTTAATGTCGCTCCTTACTTTCATTTAAACAAACTTTTTTTTATTTAATTTTTGAACGTTTTTGAATTAATGCAGGTTATGATTTTGGCTTACCGTAGATGAATAACTAAAACAAAATTTGCATATTAATTCTACTTTTATTTGGTTAAATGGCTTTCTCAAAAGTTGTTTAATTTTATTTACGATCGTTTTTTTTTAGTAATAAATATACATAACTTACGGATTAACTTACAAAACGAACTTCTATATTCATATATTTTTAAGTCAATACCTTGTTCCATTTCTTTAAAAATGACCCCTTAATCACAAAGGCGGTTAATTAGAATAAATAGCTCTTATGAAAGTACTAAAAAAAATCTTTAGCTTAAAGAGCGAGGTATTGAGTAAGGGACGGACCCAATCATATAGGTTATAATTTCTTTTCATCTAAAGTTTTGATGTTGCTCCCTACTTTAAGTTGAAAAACTTTTTTTTTATTTAATTTCTGATCGTTTTTTAAATAACGCTGGGAAATCCGGTACCCCCTTCATAGCAATGTCCCTTCCCCCATGAAAAAATCCTCCATGGAAAGATCCTCCTACATAACCCCAGACCCCCCCCCCACTACCAGAAAAGATCCACCCTGAAAATGTCTGTATGCTTCCCAATAACCAATGCTATATGTAAACATTGGGTAAAGTTCATAACTTTCAACCCTCCCCCTGGGGACTTTGGGGGATTGAGTTATCCTAAAAGACATAGTTATTATATTTTCCACCATGCCGAACAAAATGGCTATCTCAAAATTTTGATCGGGTGACTTCGGGAAAAAAAACGTGGGAGGGGGCCTAGTAGCGCTCCATTTTTGGTCACTTAAAAGAGGCACTAGATCTTTTAATTTCCATTCGAATGAGCCCTCCCACGATATTCTAGGACCACTGGGTCGATACGATCACCAAAAAACAAAAAGAACAAAAAAAACAAATAAACAATCATCCGTGATCTTTCTTCTGGCAAAAAATACGAAATTCCGCATTTTTGCATGATTTTCATCAAGGTTCTATAGCTTTTAGGGGGTGTTTACCCCTTTTGTCGAAAATCAGGCAATTTTTCTCAGGCACGTAACTTTTAATGGGTAGAACTAAACTGCATGAAACTTATATATTTGAAATCAGCATTAAAATCTAATTCTTTTGATTCATCTATTGATACATAAAATTCTGTTATTTAGAGTTTCGGTTACTATTGAGCCGGGTCACTCCTTACTTACAGTTCGTCACCACGAACTGTTTGATAATTTTAGACTATGATCATGATGAATTTATGGATTTTTATGTTCGCCTAGTTTAACAGGACTTCTTTGAGATTGAAAGGCCATACTTAACGTAACGTAACTTATTTACTTACAGCGTAAAAACCCCTATAAGATTTGCGAGCATTATCAATTTTTAAACCAAGGCATTGAATACAGACTGCCTCGATCGGTCAAAATCGGTAACATATAAATTAGTGCCATAAAATCACAGTATATAAATTATAGGTCTTTATGCTGTGCATAAAATAGACTGAAGCACTCTTAAAGACTTTAACATGTGCTATGGTCTTTGCAACTTGTAGTAGGGTTTGTTCGGAGACCAGACCATGAAAGAACAGCCAAAAAGTTATTCTGACTTATGCTTTGCAATCTCCTGGGATTTTATTTTTATTCATCTGAATACAGTTGCACAACAAGGAGGGTGAGGAACGCCCCGGGTGGCACTTTCCAGGAGGCGCCACGGAGAAAGTGAACAAAAAGAACGGAGGGTCACTTCTAAAGTGGCTAAGGGACAAGTGGCTAAAATGGCCAAGGAGGATCAAGCTCAGATTCGTGAATACATCGAAACGACCGCTTGAAACATTGTGATGGAGCGTGGTCTGGATTCAGAAGTGGAAATTGTGGGAAAATCCCCACTAAAAAATTAAAAACCACCCGCTAATGCCAGTACTACTCCATAGTTTGAAGTTGAAAGAAGCGAAGGACTGTCAATTTTAAGGACCTGAAGGATGCTGGGAGGGGTGTTGTTGGGGAAAGGCAAAGATTAGGGCATTTACTCCCCCCCCCCCAAAAAAAAAGAAAAAAAATATACCGCCCATGCCCCCTGACTATCCGGATATGAGCCCCTCTTGCCTTCCCTCAACAGAAATGCTGGAGATTCGCCCATTGAGAATCCGGAAGAAAGAAACTGTAGCGACAAGTAGACAAAATCCGTATTAATGAATAAGGAACATCAGTTCTGATACATCTGAGTCTGTTGATTTTTGAATTATCAACTTGGTAGAAGTAATGAAAGACTTGAGAGCCATGGTTAATTAGAGTAAAGCCAACAAGACACACATTCTCTGTGAAAGGCAAAGATGGCATTACTTTTTCAGAGTTGTATGAAAATGATCCTTTTCGCTTCTTGATGATCACGCCTATCATCCATCCTATGGAGGAACTAAGGTAGATAGGCCTTCAGCAGGGAAATTCAAATCTATCCGTTCTCTGAGACATTTGAAGGCAATTGGAGATCGAAAAATTGCTCAGTCTGTCATTGTAAGTCAAAATAAAACTTGGATTCAAGAAACATCTCATTTCTTTTTGGCAGGAAGTGACACAAAAAAGAAAAAAATTGGGATCAGCCTAAGATGTGCAGCTTTGTTACGTCACTCATCTTTTTCTTCTTTTTTTCTACAAAATTGTGTAAAAAATATTTTACGTTGCTATTTGCCAGGTCATAATTCTCTTTTGGGTAGTTTTCCTGCACTGCTATCATTCTAAGTCAAAACACATAGCTTCCAAGCAAGCAAAACAGGTTCATATTTTGGTAGCTTTCACTCTTTTTTCCTACAAATAAAGGAGAAACGTTTGGCACATTTCGTGCAGCATCAGATTACTCTCCTCACACCTAAGAATTTTTAATATTTGCAAGACCTTAGACTAAAGAAATACTTCATTCTAATTGTGCAATGTGTGTATGGAGAATTTTTCTGTCTTTCTTTTCTCTTTCTAATAAATAAAGAAACACCTTTCCACAAAATAATAAACCGCAAGTAATCTTAGCAAAACAAATACTTTCAAATTTTGATTAAATTGTGGTTATGGTTACTGCTTCAAAATTTATCAAGCTAACAATATGTATGTGAGAGTAACACAAGACGTTAGTCACAAAATAAAATTCAATCTTAAAGCACTACAGTCTGGCTGGAACACTAAATTCTATATTTCAAATTAGTGCTTAAAAAGTAAAGTTTTATTTACGTATTTGACCTAGAGTTTTACTTTATTTAATACTTCATTATTTTTTATATTGAAATTTGAATTGAGAGCAAGTATTCTGCTCTTATAAACAAGTTTATAAGAGCTGAAAAAAATTACTCTAATGACTAAGAAAATCTGTTAGGAAAAAAATTACGAAACTGCATGGGTAAAACAAAAAAAAAAAAATAATTAGCTTGGTAAAACAGACTCTTTTAGTGTCGACGGCGAAAAAAACTGTCACTTTCTCTTTTTTGTTACTGATCTCAGGAAACATTCTCTCTTTTGTTATTATTTCCTCTTTATCCTTTCCTATTTCCTTCTTTACATAAAATGCAAAGACATTGGATATTAAAGATATTAGAAATTTTTTCGAATTGTGAAAATTGGTATGGGCTGAAATTTCATCTCCTTTGCAAACCTGGCGGCTTGTGGTGTACTCTGAAGAGTGCTTTTATGAGCAGTATTTTCGTGTTCATATAGAAGCAGTTTTAACAACAAAATTCAATGACATAACGTCACACCCACAATCTGTGATAATGTCAAAAGCTTGGCATATCGTCACGGCCACAATCAGGGATAATGTCAAAAGTTCTGCTCGCTGTTTTGTATAACTTTATTAATTTGATTTTATGTGCCATGCTTTTTCATCGTCATTTTTGAAGTCACTTCATCTATAAAAGCAGATAAAGAGTGGACCTTGTCAGTAGAAACCAAAACCCTAAGACCTTTAGTCAAAATACACATATTTTCGTCCTGATACCCAGGTATATAAAATAAATTGAGTTTAAATCAGCTCATAAAAATACGAGTAAATTAGCATATCAAAATGTGCAGCATTTTATAAAAATTGCGAAAACAACCCTGAATGAGGAACAATCTTGGTGCAATTACACAAGAAAATGGATGTATCTGAGAACCACAGAGTGGAGACTTCAAGGTGATATTTGTAATAATACAGAATTTCTCACGTTTACCAAGAAGACTGGTTAAGGATGTGTGTTTATTTCCCTGTGGGTTTTTTTTAGTAGCGATCGCACCAAAATGGTGGTCATGGATTATCAGAACAGTGATTATCAGAACTTCTAATGCCTTTTTCAGTAAACAAAAAAATCCCACTGTCACAGAAAAATGCCAATTTCTGACAGTTTGTGAAGCAAATCACCGATTTTGATCTGAATGGGGACAAAATGCACTCAAGCGAAATCTGAGATCATTTGTTGACTTGTAATTAAGGAGGTAATACTCAAAAAGCTTCCCAGTTTCAGATATTTTACCACGTTGTGGTGCATTCGCCCCGAAGCATACTAATAGGGGGGGGGGGTCATCAGAACTTCTTGGGGTGAAAACGGATGTTTAAAGCCTTATAAAGCACATTTATATCCCTAATTTCAAACTGTCTGTGAAATATTCTTCAGAAAAATATGAAGGAGGGATTTCACCCCTCCCTTCATTTGGAGGAACTTAAATGAACTAAGCGCTCCCCTTTATTTCAGAGTTGGTAGTTTTCATTGGGAATTGTCAGTTTCTGATTATAGATGCATTGTGATAAGAAGTAGAAATTGAAAGTGTAAAGAGTGGGGGTTTGACTCCGTGACATCTTTCCTTGTACTTGGTCAGGGGTGGATCTAGGATTTTTTTTAGGGGGGGGGGGGGCCAAAATAGGTTGATCCGAGAAACTTGCGTTAGGAGCAAGTTTATTTAACGCAAACTTGCGTTAATTAAGTAAATTAAACAACTTTAGACTACGTTAGGGAGGTCCGCGCCCCCCCTCGCCCCCTGGATCCACCACTGTACTTGGTTGACTGTTTCCTTGCTCTCTTTTGAGGGATCGTTAAAGTTGAAGCTTGAAGCTTTTAATATAGAAGTTAAAATATATCGGGGGGGGGGGTGAAAAACAATGAAAATGAAATCTCCTATTTAGGGTAACCCTGAATGTAAAATTAAAAACAAACAGAAAAAGTAAAAGTGAACAGGGGCATTAAAACTTTAAACCAATAAGAATCATCCAATGTTTGAGGAAGGCTTCAGCTATCCTCTACCACTTGCTCTTTTAGATCAGGTTTGACTCTTTTTAATATTAAATAAAAAAAACAAGTTTTTTTAACTGAAAGTAAGGAGCGACATTAAAACTTAAAACGAACAGAAATTATTCTGTATATGAAAGGGGCTGTCCCCTCCTCAACGCCTTGCTCTTTACGCTAAAGTTTTTTATTGTTTAAAAAAAATAGAGTTGTGAGAAAGTCAAACTTTAGCGTAAAGAGCAAGGAATTGAAGAGGGGACAGCCCCTTTAATATACGGAATGATTTCTGTTCGTTTTAAGTTTTAATGTCGCTCCTTACTTTCAGTTAAAAAAACTTGTTTTTTCTATTTAATTTTTGAACATTTCTGAATAAATGCTGGTTTTGATCTTGGCTCACAGTACATGAATAATTAAAACAAAATTTTCATATTAATTTAATTTTATTTGGTTAAATGGCTTTCTCGAAACTTGTTTAATTTTATTTACGAACGTTTTTATTAGTAATAAATATACGTAACTTACGAATTAATTTACGTAACGAACTTCTATATTCATATATTTTTAATACGTATATTAGGGGGTTCGCCCCCTAGTCAATACCTTGCTCTTAAAGCAAAAGTTCGAATTTTGTTCCAATTCTTTAAAGCTGACCGCTTAATCACAAAGACCGTTAATTAGAATAAATAGCTCTTATGAAAGTACTAAAAATCTCTGGCTTAAAGAGTGAGGTATTGACTAGGGGGTGAACCCAATCATATATGTAATATTTTCTGTTCGTTTAAAGTTTTGATGCTGCTGCTGTTGCAATTGAAAAACTTTACTTTTTATTTAATTTCTGATCGTTTTTTAAATAATGCTGGGAAATCCGGCACCCCCTTCATAGCAATGTCCCTTCCCCCATGAAAACTTCCTCCATAGAAAGATCCTCCCAAATAACCCCAGACCCCCTCCCCCACTACCAGGAAAAGTCTCCCCTGAAAACGTCTGTACTGTATACTTCCCAATCACCAATGGAACATGCTAATATTGCGAAAGCTTCATAGCTTATCGCTCTCCTCCCTTGACCTTCGGGGGATTAAGTCATCCTTAAAGACATACTTATATTATTTTTGTAAATTCTGAACAAAATGGCTATCTCAAAATTTTTATCAGATGACTTTGTGAAAAAAATGAGCGTGGGAGCGGGCCTAGTTGCCCTCCATTTTTTTTCACTTAAAAAGGGCACTAGAACTTTTAATTTCCATTCCAATGAGCCCTCCCACGATATTCTAGGACCACTGGGTCGATACGATCACCCCTGGAAAAAAAAAATAAACACGCACCCGTGATCTTTCTTCTGGCAAAAAATGCAAAATTCCACATTTTTGTAGATAGGAGCTTGAAACCTCTACAGTAGGGTTCTCTGATACACAGAATATGATGGTATTATTTTCATACGGGTAATGTTGTTCTGAGAGGGCCTTTCCCCCTTTTTTCTAACATCAGCAAAGTGTTCACAGGCATGTTACGTATTATTGGAAGGACGGCATTTGATGAAGCTTATATATTTAAAATTAACGTTAAAATTTAATTTCTTTTATGCATCTATTTGTATCAAAATAGAGTTTTCTAGAGTTTCGATTACCATGGAGCCGGGTACCAATAACCAATACTAGATTTTAACATTGGGTAAAGTTCATAACTTTCAGCCCTCCTCCTGGGGGATTCAAGGGATTAAGTCATTCTAAAGACATAGTTATAATATTTTCGACCATGATAAACAAAATGGCTATCTGAAAATTTTGATCAGGTGACTTTGGGAAAACAATGAGCGTGGGAGGGGGACTAGTTGCCCTCCATTTTTTTGGTCACTTAAAGAGGGCACTAGAACTTTTAATTTCCGTTCCAATGAGCCTTCCCACGATATTCTAGGACAAATGGGTCCTGGTAGTGGTGTCCTGGCAAGATTGTTCCTGGTAGTGGGGGGGGGGGGGTCGGGGGTTATGTGGGATCTGTTGAGAAAATTGATATCGAAGTGATGATATAAACGTTCTTACTAAATTAATATTATTAGTATAAATAGCCGAATTGAAATATTGTAATAATGTGAACTAAATTTACAAAATGAAATGGTATTTAAAATAAATTGAATACAAAGGTTTTGTTTTTAGTGACAAAGAGTAAATTAATACGTAAAGTATGCGGACGTTTTTGGGAGGGTTTTATGTTGGAGGGTTTTACGGACGTTTTTGGGGTTATGTTGGAGGATCTGTCCATGAAGGAAGTTTTCATGGGGGAAGGGAAATTGCCATGAAGGGGGCGCCGGACTTGCCAGCAGTATTTATTGGTTATTGGGAAGTATACAGACATTTTCAGGAAGGATTTTTTTCTGGAGGGGGGGGGGGTTGGAGGAGGGGGTTACTCGGGATAATTTTTCCGTGTAGGATGTTTCTTTGGGGTAAGGGACATTTCTATGAAGGGGGCGCCGGATTTCCAAGCATTATTTAAAAAACGATCAGAAATTAAATAAAAAAAAACAAGTTTATTCAACTGAAAGTAAGAAGCAACATTAGAACTTAAAACGAACAGAAATTATAACGTATATGAGGGTTCTTCCCCCAGTCAATACCTCGCTCTTTACGCTACAGTTTTTTTTTAGTGCTTTCAAAAGAGCTATCTATTCTAATTAAACGGCCTTAGTGATTCAGGGGTTTGTGAATTAATTTTTTTTTAACTTTTAACTTAAAGAGGATGTTATTTACTACGGGTACAGCCCCCTTATATACGTAATGGCATATACGTAATTAAAAAACCAATAAAAAAAACAATCGATACGGCTCAATAGTAATTGAAACTTTTAAAAACGGAATTTTGATGTCAATAAATGTATCAAAAGAATGGGTTTATAATGCTGATTCTAAATATACAAATTGTATTAAGTTTAGTATTACTCATCAGAGGCTACGAGCGTGAGAAACTTTACCCGATTTTTAAAGAGGGGGGAAACATCCCCTACAAGTGAAAGAATTTTAATGAAAATCGCACCGTCAGATTCAGCGTATCAGAAAACCCTTTAACATAGGTTTCAAGCTCATATCTGCAAAATCTGCAACTTTGTATTTTTTACCAGAAGAAAAATATACGAATATAGAAGTTAGTTACGTAAGTTAATTGGTAAATTACGTCATAACCAAATTTAGAGACATCCATTTAGCAAAAGAAAAGTAAAATTTTTATGCAAATTTTGTTTACTTATTAAATGACCGTGAGCCCAAATAAAAGCTGCATTAACTAAAAAACGATCAGAAATTAAATAAAAATAAAACAAGTTTTTTTAACTGAAAGTAAGGAGCGACATTAAAACTTAAAACGAACAGAAATTATTTCGTATATGAAAGGGGCTGTCCCCTCCTCAACGCCTCGCTCTTTACGCTAAAGTTTGACTCTGCCTCACAACTTTATTTTTTAAAAAAATAAAAAACTTTAGCGTAAAGAGCGAGGCTTTGTTTTTTTTTTATTTCTATGGACAGGGGTCTTAACCGTTTAAGCAGTGTTTTGTCCCAACGCATGGGGGTTGATTATTACTATGAGAATTTTATAAAGTCAGTTTTATCTAAACGTGCACAACCTTTAAAACACTCACCTTTGAGCCAGGAATCCCTGGCATTCCAGCATCTCCTTGAGGTCCAACCTTGAAAAAGATTACAAGCCATTAAGGATTGAATACGGTATCGATGACGGTTTATATCAAAAATACAAAAATAACGGAATATCAAAATTTTAAGTAGAACTACACTGTTAATATGTTTTTATAAGTTTATAATAGAATTGTCAATTTTTGAAACTCGAGGGATTTTGAATTTGCATTTACACTGGCAAAAACGATTATCAGTTTAGTTTTCAAACTGGAATCATCTCTGTGTCAATTGTGATAAATAATGATATTTGATTGTCTCTGTGGAAATGGTTTTTTTCCTCAATTTTATAGGTATAACCGGACTCTTTATTATATTCCTCTGATGGATCATACCCCTGTTATTCTCCAATAGTCAAATTTAGAAACTTTTATTAACATAAATATTTAATTCTTCTCTTTTGTTTTTGTCTGAAATCTAACCCTGGCTGGTTAGAGTAGATTCAAAGCTAAGACAGAAGACAGTGTGATTGTTCGACGCATTCCAAAGTATATATTTTATACGTAATCTTAAAAGAACAGAATAAAAGCTGATTTCAAGAAATCAAGGTGTCAAATTTCTAAAAAAAAAAAAAAAAAAAAATAGCAGCTAGTGCCGCCAGAACAGTCTGTCTAGCTCTTTCAATTTTCACCTGAGCTGAAGGAACAATTTGTTTTCATCAGAATCAGTGAATGAGTGAACCAATAAAAATTCTGAAACAGAAAATCTTAATTCCATTATATTTCCATAAGTAATGGAAAAAATGCAACCCTTTTTTACTTTTGTTCCAACAATAGCCGCAATAGTATTTAATATATCCCTCATTATTTTTTTGTTTATATTTCACACGAGCCTTCACACGAGTTAGCCTCTTCCAAAACAGAATGCTTGTCCTTCAGCCGAAAATTTTTAATCACTGAATTTGAGTCAAGGTTTGCACCAAAATTATGAATTAAAATTGTAATTAACTTTTTTTCATAGACGCAATCTATATTTTCTTAGTATCAGACAGCTGAAAAAGACTTTATTTTCATTTTATATTATTCATATATATATATATATATATATATATATATATATATATATATATATATATATATATATATATATATATATATATATATATATATATATATATATATATATATATATATATATGTATACATGTATATATTTTAATACAGAAAACACACATAAAAATTAACCTCTGTCAAAACAAGATTTAAAACACACCAATATCGAAAAAAAACAATATCGAAATTCAACTGTTTTTTATTATTAGTAAATGATGTTTTTACGATGGGCATAAGCAATTCCAGAAAACTTGAATATGCACAACGAGATCAGACGCTCATACTGAGAGATTCGGAATGATAACTCACCAGGCGATTTAATTCACACGCTCAAACTACTTAATTCAAATTATAATAATGTTTAAAACTAGAAGAGACAATAAACTTTTTTTGTCAAGTTAAATTGTCAAATAAATGGATATTCCCATAAATAAGGGGAAATACCTAACGATTTTAGGAAAACCTTAATTAAACCACTGTATAAGAAAGGTAATAGGAGTGAATGTGGTACTTGTGGAGGCATTAGTCTGGTCACTGTAGGTAGCATATTACTTAGTAGCCTAATATGACACTTTTTAGACAGACAGATGATGTAGACAAAGCTTTAAGAGAAGAACAGTGCGGTTTTAGAAAGGGTACAGAATGCGTCGACCAAATTTTCACTCTTAGATTAGTAATTGAGAAGTGCCTGAGTTATCAAACGCCTTTAGTCTTTAGTTTTATAGATTATGTGCAAGGGTTTGATCCAGCTGATACAAGAGCTTTAGCAAAGGTCTTATCATTGTTTGGTATAACAGACAAAAACATTAAAGGGATTAGTGCTATGTACGAGAATAACACTGCTGGAGAATAACACCCAGAATAAACTCTACAAAACGGAATTTTATATATATATATATATATATATATATATATATATATATATATATATATATATATATATATATATATATATATATATATGTATGTATGTATGTATGTATAAATTTATTGCCATGATGATGTATGTATCATAAATATAAAATACTACACTGATGGAGTATAAAGAAAGAAAATGGAAAGAAACAAATAAATTCTTACAAATACAAACAGAACCAAAACAAAGAAGAAAAAAAAATACAAATGAGGGGAATTATAAGTAACAACAAACATTATCAACGACAGACAATTTCAGAGGTGCTTTCACCAATAATCTGCCTCCGATATCTCTTATTTCATTTCTGTACCGCGGACACTGGACTTGCAACTTCATACCGCGAGCATAGTGAGCTGTTATTAGTCCAGAGAGGCAGCCTTAGCAAATATTTCGCATACTTCTAGAAACACTTCCGTATATCCCTAATATCTGAAGCAGTAAGAAGCGACCAAAATGGTGCAAGGGCAAGTAGATGCGGAACATCAAATGCATTATAAACGCTAGCTAAGATACGGCGGTTAAATTTAAGCTTTAACGCAACTAGTAAACCATACGCATTCCTAGCTTTTCTGGCAAAAAAATCTTTCAACAGTTGACTCGTGGCGCGAAGATTTGACCCAATCGGTACACCAAGATACGTCAGTGTATCTTGTGGTTTAATAAGATGTTCACCTAACTGAACATTTGTTGGGCAATCTGAACGGTGATTGAACACAAGGAACTCAGTCTTACTCTCATTAAATCTAAGACCAATACGTTTATACTCCATATCGAGAATTCCAAAATTTTCCTCAATTCCAAAGGCTGTTCTATTAATATCAAGGATGTCATCAGCATAATTAGCTAGCGAAACATCAATACCATTAAATATACATGTGGTTAGAACGTTCTGTTGTGGCACAATGACAGTATTATTAAACAGGGGGGGGGGGGAGAAGTAACAGCACCCTGTCTAATACCCTTTTTTACTGGAAATGAAGAGTGAGTTCCACCGTACCAGATAAGATGGTGACCTTAATTCTGGCATTTAGCGTTTTATACATATCACGTATTGATTTGATGACAGAAATATTAACTCCACGCTTATAAGCAGTCAATAAGATATGTGGATATATACCCGTGTCGAAAGCTCTAGATACGTCTAACCCGGCAAGATATAATACCTCATTATTTTCATGAGCATGTAGAAATAATTAGCAATCAAATGGTGAGCATGGTCACGGCCTACTCCTTTCTTGAAGCCGAATTGGCTATCGCTGTATAACACTTATCAGATATCTCGTCAATAATTAGTAACTCAAAAACTTTGCATATCAATAGACATATCAAAAGAATCGGCTTATTATGCTTATTCCAAATATATAAGGTTCTTTAAGCTTGGTGATACCCATCAAATGTTAGGGCCTACGAGCCTGAGAAAATTTACCTGATCTTCAAATAAGGGGGGAAACACCCCCTAAAAGTCGAATAATCTTAATAAAGTTTAGTCCTACCCATCGAAGGTACGCGCCTGAGAAAATTTGGCTGATTTTCGAAAAAAGGGGGAAAGACCCCTAAAAGTCCCAGAATCCTAATGAAAATCACACCATCAGATTCAGCGTATCACAGAACTCTGATGTAGAGCTTTAAAGATCCTATCTGCAAAAATGTGGAATTTAGTGTTTTTTGTCAGAAGAAAGATCACGGATGCGTGTTTATTTGTTTGTTGTTTTTTCCCAGGAGTGATCAGATTGATCCAGCAGCCCTACAATATCGGGAAAGGGCTCATTCGAACGGAAATTAAAAGTCCTAGTGCCCTTTTTAAGCGGCCAAACAAATCGGAGGGCAGCTAGGCCCTCTTTCACGCCCTTTTTTCTCAAAATTGTCCAATCAAAATTTTAAAATAGCCATTTTGTTCAGCATAGTTGAAAGGCCGAATAACTACGCCTTTGGAGATATCATGAAGCCCCACAGCCCCCAGGAAAAAGTCTTTAAGTTACAAAATTTGCCCATTGCTTACGTATAGTATTTGCTATTGGGAAGTATGCATACATTTTTCTGGTGGGGAAGAGCGAAATTTTCTGCTGGTGAGATTTCCCCATGGGGCTAATTTTCCATGGGGAGGGAAGTTTCCAGGGGGGCAAATTTGTCAGGGGAAATTTTACACTGTTGGAATTTGCCAGAATTCCTTTATAATATTCTTCTTTTGTCTTCCTTTCTCTTTGCCGACCCAATTTTACGCGTAGAGATTAAGGGTAATGGTCCGGAGCAAATTTTCCCTAAGATTAAATTGTCTAGAGAATATATCCGTGGGATGGAGGAATTTTTTCGCGGAGGTGTAGTCAGATTTACTGGCATTACTGAAAAAACGATCAAGAATTAAATAAAAAACAAGTTTTTTTAACTGAAAGTAAGGAGCGTCATTAAAACTTAAAACGAACAGATATTATTCCGTATATGAAAGGGGCTGTCCTTTTCTCAACGCCTTGTTCCTTACGTTAAAATTTGACTCTGTCACAACTCAACTGTTTAAAACAACAAGAACTTTAGTGTAAAGAGCGAGGCGTTGAGGAGAGGACAGCCCTTTTCATATACGGAATAATTTCTGTTCGTTTTAAGTTTTAATGTCACTCCTTTCTTTCAGTTTAAAAAAAGTTTTTTTCATTTAATTTACGTATAGTATTGGTTATTGGGAAGTATACAGACGTTTCCAGAGGGGATTTTTCTGGTGAGGGGGAGATTAAGCTGGAGAATCTTTCTATGGAGGAATTTTTGCATAGGGGAAGAGAATTTTCCCCGGAGGGGGAGCTGGATTTCACATTATTTAAAAAACGAAGTTACTTCAATTGAATGTAAGGAGCAACATTAAAACTTAAAACGAACAGAAATTATTACGTATATAAGGGGGGTTGCCCCCTCGCTAGTACCTCACTCTTTACACTAAATATTTTTTTTAGTTTTTTTTTAAAGAGCTATTTATTCTAAATAAATGGGCTTTGACCTTCAGGAGTTATTCTTAAAAAATTGGGACAAAATTCGAACTTTAGCGTAAAGAGCGAGGTATTGACGAGGGGACGACCCCCCTCATATACGTAATAATTTCTGTTCGTTTTAAGTTTTAATCTTGCTCCTTACTTTTAGCTGAAAGAACTTGTTTTTTGCTATTTAATCAAACAGAATAATGACTTGAAAAGCAAACTTACTTCTCCAGGGGCACCAGCTCTTCCATCAAAACCTGGCAGACCGCTAGGTCCTGTTGGTCCTGACAGACCAGGGGGACCTGGCTCACCTTTTTCACCCTGCAAGAAACATTGTAATGTTTAGATGTCTGCTCAAAGTGGCTACGAAGCCTATCTTTAAAAATGTAATGCACTTAACAGGGGCAGAGACGAGTTATGAATATAGGATCTTATTTCTCGGCACAGAGGGCGAAAAAATGAAAGCGACACAAAAAATGGGTTGATTCTACGAAAAATGCAGGAAGAATCATAGAAATTTTGAAATCGGGAAGGGGGGTGTTAGACGATTTTACCCTTTAATATGTACTTGGCAAGGATATGTACAAGTAACAATCACCAATGACGACCACTGCTGTGTTCAGCGTATGAGATACTGGTAGTTACTTTCAATATATAGACAAAGGGGCACAACGTATTGAACAGTGGCGGGTGTGGAGGATGAAACCACTCCTTACAATTAGCAATGAACGCTATTTTTCCACGGAATGTCTTCCATTGCAATATTTTGTTCAAGTTACCCTCTTCTTGGAGGTGCTAGGTTTTCAAGACTGTTTTAAAAAAGAAAACAAAAAAGAAGTGGACGATATTTGTTATTTTTCAGTAGGTCGACGCTTCCACAACAATTTCAAGCAAAAGGACTCTTAAGATTCGGCAGCTTACTGGAAGAAGTAGCAAGGGCAAAGGGAAGAGGGGACAGCTGCCCTCCCTAGAAATTACTTACACTAGATATTAACGAGAACTTATTGTATGTTGGAATTTTTATGTTGGATATTCACTGGTAGATGGTTGAAAAAGCTGATAATAAACAGAAATTTCCAAATATCGTTTCCGATATCGATATTTACGTTTCGATATTCAATATTGATTTTTGGTTCTATATATAGATACATCAATTTTTATATTCAATATCGCCTAATGTGCAACTTTTCAATTGAATTGTTAGAAGAAGAAGCTGTTATCTAACCGTAATGCAATTTGTGTCTAATCACTTTTATGGTGTTTATGTTTTCTGGAAATTGGAATTAGGATAGCGGGTTTATTATATTATAGTATTGCGGGAGGATAATAAGAGTATAGCAATCCAAGAAGATTAATGCTGAAGCTAATTTATGCTTTTGCTTTATGCTTTTGATTTATGCTTTTGATGCTTGTTGATTTTGATGTTGATGTTGATGCTTGTTGATTTGATGCTGATGATTTATGCTTGATGATTTATGCTTTTGATTTTTGGCGATTTTTAATGAATAAAGATTTCAAAAGGTAAGATAGAACTTGCTGGCGATGTGAGGTTTTGTGAGCTGTCGATATAACTTCAGTTCCCCTTCCACCACTGAATCGGCTGCCCCCCCCCCTAGACAAGATGCTGCCTACGCCCATGAGAAGTAGCACAATGAAGAAAGAAAAACTGCCAAAATGTTTAAGAAGTGTGCTTGAATCTTTATGGAGATGTTACGACACAGAGATTAGTCTTCCTGCACAAATAAAATATTTTATTTGATTCCAACTTATTTGGACTATTTCAAACAAAGGTTTTTTTTTTTTTACATTATGAATTACCTCTATATAAGAAATAGTTAAATGTAACCACCTTAATTTAAGGCTGAGCAACATATGTAGATGCTTACATTGTTTCGTAAGGGTGATTGTATTCACTTGTTATTACCTTTATTTGAAAATATGTTTCAGTTTCTGAATAAAGCGACTAAATTTCGATTTTCAGTTTTCAAGAGTTTCAAGTCTGAGAAAAAGCAATTTTAGACGTCTATTAGATTTTTTTTATAATCGAACTCTATCCTTAATTGTTTATGACGTCTGAAAAATTCAATTACTTCTTCTGAATGCCCTCTGATTTATCTCAAGTTTACTTGACGAAAATCGTAAATCAACTTGATTTCCCACTGGAATAACGTTCCAGAGACTTTGGTGATATTGAAATTTTTCAAAGATGCTTCTCTAGAACAGTAGCAGCGGAGATGAAAACCTTTTCAGACATTTTTTCATTTGAGGTTATTTTTTCCAATTATTTTCCTCATAATCCTAAATAAGTGTTTAAGGCATGTCTCTTATATAAGGTTTGAACTTTTTTTTACCGGAGTTTAGTCAAAAACAGCGTTGCTACAATATAACATTATCGATTTAAACGTTTTATTAAAGCATATAAATTCTTAAAAAAAAAAAAAAAATTATAGCTTTTTCTATGTTTCTACTTCACTCAGAAAATGTCCAGTTAAATGTCTCGTTAACATTCTTTAAAAAATGGAATCACAAAGAACACAAAAATTCATAGCGTGTTGCCTGTATTACCATTACCACACGAGCATTAGGGCCGAGCCCCCACCTCAGTTTAAAAGTAAATTGAAAATTATTTTTTAAAAGACAAACTATTTGTTTGCAGATGTGAATATTGTTAGCGAAAGATTTAATCAGATTCATATTATTTTTTTTTTCCATTTTTGATTTGGTTTTTATTTAGGTTTATTTTCTAACTCTTGTTTTCAATTTTTGTATTTGTTTGTTTATCTCTTGATCTTGAGAATTATTTAATTTTTCTCTTTTTTTCTGTAATTATCTAGTGTAAAGTAAATGTAAGAATATTAGTTGCTGCGTGCCAGCAGATGGTTACAGGTTATGAATGATTGTGGAATATAGTTAGCTAAACAAAAATTTAATGAAAAATTGTCCTTTCAGAACATTCATGGCTTCTATCTTCTTTTTTTAGGAAGATAAACAAAGATGTAAGTAATTTCTTAGATTGCTGCTGAGTGATTTCGAGAAAAAAAACATCTCAAGTGTTGTCTAATTGACTACAAACACCAAAATTAAAACACTTACTACAAGTACAAAACCAAAGCTTAAAATATGTAAGAAAATCTTTTATCCTTAACAGCCTTCAAAATATTTATTGTTTTATTAGAACAAAACTGTTTTAGGGCCAGAGCTCGTCGTATATTAAAATTAAATCGAGATGAAACTTAATGCTAGAAGAAATTCCAATGAAAATGAGGCCAAACCTGTAACGATCCAAAATCATCAGGGTTGCAGTGGTAGCTGCAACCTAGTAAAGGACGAAGACGGCCCATAGCAACAAAAATCCAAGGAAAATCCCTCAGCTTAAACAACAAGGAAAATCACTTTTTATGCATGGGAAACATCTTTTTATCCTTCTCCGCAGCTAGCGGAGAACGGAGAAGGATATGATGTTCCACAGCTAGCGGAACGCCATAGAGAATTGTTTAATGGCTCATTTTAAAGGAAATTGCAGCATCTTTCGCCTTTTGTAATAATCATGCATAAGATACCTGTTGCCACCCATCAAGTCTCTGAAATGTTAGCGTCATTTGTGCTTTACTGAAAGCTAAATAGATTTTTGTTTGAAAGTTGTATTTAGCCAGTTATTTTTTCAACACATTAACATATGCACTTAGAATGAAAAGCACATTGACGAAAGCAAGGTTTGACTCTATAGCCTTTCTAGAGATTTGAGAGGCAACAACACAATTGTTTTTTGTGAAATTTATAGAAGCAAAATATTTGTTATCACTCATTTAGTTTTGATGTTTCAAAAAGACCTTATTTTTATCAATGTTTTCTTCCTTTTAAATTCATTCCTTTCGCATTTTTAGAACACGCAATTGACTGAATAACAGTTTCAATATTAGCAATCTATTTAGTTTTCAGCAAAGCCAGAACGACGCTCTAAGAATTCAATTTTTTTGTTAATCATTTTTCTATGTGTTTTTTAGGGTTTGGCTTCATTTCTTATGGTACAATGTTCGTTTCAATTTCCATTCTTCATTCATGGTTATGCTCTGTTCCTTTTAGGTTTGACGTCTTATATAAGCTAGCTTTGGCCTTTAAAACTCAAAACAGACTCCTTCCATGTACCGCGGGGCATTTTGAAAACGTCTCATTCCTTCCCAGATCCCAAAGACTCAGCTTTAGGCCATTCATAATTCCTAAATGCCGATTTTGTTGGAAATCAAACCCCATTTTTGACTTATGAATACAAGGTGTTTCAAAGAAATATTTTGAAATATAAACTTTTTCGATTTAGCGAATTTTGAATGAATAAATTTAATAATTTAGGATAGCACTCTATACAATACATGATTAATATAATAAGCCTAAAGCAGTGCAACAGGTCTATATGAGTAAAGGTGGAGCGAGGGAACTATACATAGTGCTCTCTACTAGTCGAGATTAAAAGTACTTCCATCAATCAGATGTCCACCATTTCTGAAGTATGTGCTCAACGTTTTGATTTTGTGTATCTATATTGCAACACTAGCCTTAGATTTGTAATCTACAGTAGACTCAGGAATCTTTATTATAAATCCATTTTGATGGAAATCAAACACTATACGTGAAATATGTACTCTGTGTGTTGCGATTCAGAACAGACATATTTATTATCTTAAGGAGTTTAAAGGATTTAATTCTTAAAAAAGGACATAATAACTCAGATTGTGAGATCGAATGAGCCTTATCCTGACTTTCTGCGACCAGCGTTCTAAGGTTTACACATATTGTGGGGATATATTGCAGGGTGTAACACAATCGTATTGCTCTCGGTAAGATTGACTCAACTTTTTTCGATAATTCTGTTCTTTACCTGTTTGGCCTTAGCCCTACATTTGAGAAGAAAAAAAAATCACCGATATTCAATCTTCCTATTTCCATTACTCTACATTTCTCCTCAATCTTCTTCTTAGACAACGGAATAGAAAGATAGCGAAACAATTTCATCTGCCAAGAATTATTGAGAAGCTGACCGATCTACACAACTGGCTGTTCGAAAGAACACATTGGCACTTGTCACCTGATCACGAATTGATCCATTTGTTTTATTATTATCATTTTTTTTCTTGTTTATGATGTTTGTTGTGATGTTTGTGGGTAATAAGTAAACATCGCTTTTTCGTCAAAATATTAAGCAATGTAATAGTTTCAATTCCTAACTTTTGGAACATTTAACACTGAAGAACTATTTCCTCTTTATATATTTTAACACTGAAAAGATGAAAATACACGTAACAAATGTACTTCAGCAAGGAATCGTTCGAAATACTTTTCTGAAAAAAATTCTGTTCCATACAATTTTTTGAGAACAGTTAATAAAGAGACAAAAACAGCTTTGAAAAATTTTTTGAAGTTATTCACTTGCAAAAACTAGCTAAATTGAAGGTATTAATGTCCAATATGGACTCTATTGAAGGAAACAGGTTAAAGAATTTCTACTTCATAATATGAAGAAAAATCATAGTTAACACATTTTGAAGCTGCTTTCACTATACTTATCACCACCCCCTTTAATGCGCAAGTATACAGCCCAAATTGTATGTTTCTCGTTGGATTTTCCGTTTCCTGATTTTGTCAGCGTTGATTCAATTCACGGGTATGAAATTGACGTATGGCAAAATGGGTGGCCGGCGTTTACCCCCCCCCCCCCGGAAATTAACCCCCCGGAAAATACCCCCCCCCCCGTGGAAAATACCTCCCGCGAAAAATAAGGCTTTCCAAATTTGAGAATTTTATTTGAGTTTAATTTTTTTATTTCTTTAGGGGGAAGGAATTTTGATACTTTTGTATTATGCACCACTCACTCAACTTTATGCTGTGCAAAACTCGAGAACAAACCGGTTTCTTCGTTAATTTCTTTAATCTTAGCACGAGACAAGGCAAAGACAAGTGACAGAATAGATGGGATATATATATAATTTGGGCTATATAATTGCACATAAGGGGGGGGGGGGGGTAAAGTATTTGGACAGTTTGAAGTCAGAAAATAATTCATTCTAGGTATGGCCACTAAAAAATTACAGAAGAAATACGAGGTATCTGGAATTTTTTTTAACTAAAAAAAAAAAAAAAATAAAAAAAAAGAAAAAAAAAATTATCAAGTAAATGTAATGTTTCATTTAAGTATTTTTTCCAAATGTTGAGTGTTTTTTTTCAATGACCGATTTTCCAAGTATTAAGTACTATTATTAGGTTAATGTAATGTTTCATTTAAGTGTTTTATGATGGTCGCTGATCAAAGTTTATGTTATTTGTGCCTTTCATTTATGTTGTTTTACTATGTTCATGGCCGTATATTTGGCTTTAAAATACACTTCTCTATCTATCTATCTAATATGCAGAATAATTGTACCAAACACATTTTGCATGCAGACCCGCTATACTTTACCCCCCCCCCCCACTAATATGCAAAACACTATCCCAAATTTATTTATAAAGTAACGAAAAAACTGGTGTGTTCTCGAGTTTTACACACCGTAAACATGAGTGAGTGGTGCATAATACACAAGTACCAAAATTCCTTCCCCCTACGGAAATAAAAAAAAATTAAACTCAAATTAAATTCTCAAATTTGGAAAGCCTTAATTTCTATGGAGGGGTATTTTCCGGGGGGTATGTACCGGAGGGGTATTTTCCACGAGAGGTATTTTCCGAGGGGGTATTTTCCGTGGAGGGGTATTTTACGCGAGGGGGGGGGTATTTTCCGGGGGGTATTTTCAGGGGGGAGGGGTAATTGCTGGGGGGATTTAAACGCCTAGAGCCGGCAAAATACAAAGGGGAATACAAATTTGAGCTATATATTCACACATTAAAGGGTGTGTGTGTGAAATATAGTGGAAGCGACTTCAAAATGTGTTAACTACAATTTGTCTGCACATTATGAAGTAAGAATTGTTTTTTTACCAAGTTTCCTCCTCAAGATCTTCAATCAGAGGCGGTTTTAGGAGGAGGGGTTGAGCACTTACCCCGGGGCACGGAAATTTTAGGGGGGCAATATTTCAAATAACTAATCTAACATTTATAATCATTCCGTAATTTTTGAAATTTATTTTTATTAAAATAAATTAGAGGACGCAGTTGGCAGTAAGTAAAGAATATTGAATTTATTTTTCCCAGATCTTTTCCCATATAAAGTAAGGAAAGTTAGATTATTGTAAATGAAAATTTTTTTAATTAGGGAAAATTTTGCTACAATTTGACCTGAAAATTTTTGGTAGACAGTTAGGGAGGGGGATGCAAATCAAGATTTTGCGCCACTAAGGCCCCAATTGTGCTTTACTACCAAATAGTTTGATCTGTTTGTTTTATTTTGTTTTTTTGTTGATTGTTTCCTGTGTAAATCCTTTTCCACTTGTCTTATTTCTTCATGTTTTATCTCACTTTTCAGCTCTTAATGTATGTGGTTAATACATGAATATTATTAACGTTATATTATAACCCTTGGACAAGGGGGGGGGGGGAAATAATGCGGGGGAGAAACACTTCTCTTTACTAAATCGGCACTGTTTTGTTAACTGTGATAAATTATTTCAGCTAAATACCGTTTTTTCAATTTTAATAACATTTGTTTTTACATGCTAATTACTAAAGAGAAAAAAAAAAATTACCTTAAGCATAATTATTGATTCTGGATCCAAGTTAAATCCCATACTTTTGAGACCCTGGAAGAAATTGTTTAACTTTACTCTTATAGTCCTTTGGTTGAACATTGGCTACATGTTAAATCGTTTTAATTGTCTTGACAAAATATTGTGTGAAATTGCATAGAATTTCACTAGTACTACAATTAAATGATTATTCAATCGTGTAGTCGAGTAGTTATCATTTAATTATGATGTACCTTATGTAGTTGTTTTTACACATAGTTACACACCTAGTTATATTTTCTAACTTAATGATTTACACAGGGCCGTTTCCAGGATTTTTGTCCGGGTTATATATATATATATATATATATATATATATATATATATATATATATATATATATATATTTGGGGGGGTCTACAAAAAATAAAAAATAAATAGACGTATCAAAAATGTGCTATGTGCATTTCTGTTACGTTTTTACCAGTCGGACTAACATTTCGGGAGGGAAAAGGGGGCTTAAACCCCGTCCCCCAAACCCCCCTGGATACGGCCTTGGGCGTACAACAAGCATGTGATTGTGAACCAGTATTTGTACCGAAGAAATACAGCATATACAAAACAAAAAGGGTATTGCAAACAGCCAACAACTTAGCTTATTTTACAACTCATTGACTGTGCAGTTAACTCCATTCTAGCTCGGCTGTTGGCAGAACAATTGGCGTTGTATGATCCTTTATAATTATCAAGCACTGAATGTGTTTTCTTTTTTTACATTTGAAATATATTTATTACATTTATATTCCCGACAAAACGTATCATTCAAGTAGAAGAGAAGAAACGTAATTAAAAAGAATCTTTATATATTTCCTGAGATGCTTCTTGGAAAACGTTTTAAATACGTAATAAAACTAATAAAACTCTTCGATGTCAATGCATGTGAAGTACTCACTCAGATTTTCACTCACTGTAGTGGTGGCAAAAAAATCACAGAGTTGGAGTCCTATATATTGAATTTCATAAAGCATAATTACGGTAAATATTGAATCTTCAAAAAAGCAGGGGAGAAAGACATGGATATCCAAAATCAAAAGACTTTAAGTTCAATTTCGTCGTTTTAACTATCTTTTACCCTCCCCTGACGGTAAGAAATAAATATAATCTTTCAAAAGAGGCATTATCTCCGCTCTTGAAACCAAAATCTTCAATTACAGAACATTTGCTCCAGAAACAAGTACCACTTCCCATAATCATGCGGTCTATTATCTTTGTGCTTCGGTTGGATCTTATGTTTTTTCATTTTGGAAAGGAGTGCTCAGTTTCAAAATTGTATAAATCAGGTGGGGAGTGCCACGCACTGTCGACGTCTGGCACGTGATGCGTGAAGTGTGCTCTGTATGGTGCCAAATGGCGTAGTGCGGCAGAAGCATACCACGTGTGCTGTGAAGTGAGCTATGTGTAGTGCGAAAAAACACAGTGCGGCGAAAGTGAGCCACGTGTGGTAAAACAGGTGGTGCTTTGAAATTTCCATCTGGTGGAGGCTAGTTTGTAACTAGCCCCTTAGATTTTGGTCGCTGGCTTTTTGCTGGACAATATGCATCTCAAGCGTATAATTCATCGACTGTTTAGTAAACAAGCCCGATAGCGGTCAAAACGACATTAAATCCAACCTGGCCTGTTTTGGACTATTTAAAGTGCTAGGCTACTAGCTAAGGAAAAACCCAAGGTTGTTATATTCCTGACACTTGATTCGATGCATATTGCCCCCTTTTTTGGGATTTCAAGTCGTTGTTAAGACCAAGAATTACGACAAATACACAGGTCTTTACATTCTAGCCTCTATCTATTGTCTTGTAATTTCTTTTTCTTATATAGCCTACCAGCTATTTTTGAAATTTTAAAGGTTTGGGATTTCATGTCCTTCGAATTTGGGCAGCCGTGTTTCCTTCATTATTCAAAATGGGTCAAAGGACATTTAACCTAGCCAGGACTTTTTTTTTAATTTTTCGTGCTTTCAGACCATGAGTTAAAGAAAATACAACTCAATTTGTTCCTGACACTTGGTTCCATCTACTTTTTTTTCTCTATTTTACGTCCTAGGAATTTCCAGGTCATAAACGCACCATTTCTATAAAATCAAGGTTTCAGATTTAGTGACCTCTGATTTTGGACAGCTGCATCATAATTTTGACACGCCCAGTTAAACGTTGCTTGGCCTTATAAGACCTAGGTCTCGCAAGAGAGGATGTTCAATTTTGTACGCAAGGTCGCACCACAGAGACAGGACAGAAAGGGTCTACTTGTAAAAGATCCTGCGACTCAAAAAAAAATTTGTTTACTAGTGGCTTAAATTTTCACAAAGGTAAACACATCAGGTTGAATTTAAGTTCTTGTAGGCCTACTCTTGACTGGCTAAAAACATTCAACAGGAGGATTAAAAGCCAGTCAGGTTTTCAAAAGGCAGGGTCGGCTGTGATAATTTAAAGTGCGACATATCCCATTTTTGTAACTTTTCTGGAGAGCCAAAAACAGAAAAAAGTTTATTGGCTTTGATTGCTCTTAAGGATGAGGCTAATGGGGATAAAGGGAATATATTTTATTAAAAAAATATTAAAATATTAAACAATATTCTATTAAAAAATATTATATTCTATTAATAAAGGGAACATATTCAAAGCAAAATTTTTGTTCTCTTTTCACTGGTAAAAGTTAAATTCAAGTATTCCGGAGAAATTCAAAATTATTTTATTTTATGGCGTATGTTTCCTTTTCCTTGACAAAAAAGGAGACAAATGCCAGGTCCCCATGTTATAGCTCCACAAGATAATTATCTTCTGTCATTCTGAATTGCAACAAGACCTGATAAAAAGAGAGGCTTAGTCTTTTTTTTGTCTTCGTAAAGGCACAAGATAGGACAATTTTGACTGCACCATTCGATTCCTCGAGCTTGGTTTACCCCTAAGACATATATAAATCATTTTTGACCAAAATGACATATGTCACACTATTATTATCACAGCTGGGGTTATCTGTCGGTCCAAAAAAATATGATTGGCTTACGAAAATACGCTATAGATCTAAACCGATGCATTTATAGCACACTTTCACATGCATTGTGAGCAATATGCATATTAATCCTTTGACCTATAACAAATACAATAAAACGAAATGATTAGTGCAATAATTCAGAGTTACTTAATCACCAAAGGAAGAGATACCTTACCTTGGAAGCATGATGGAAGAAATCATACCCAGCAGTTGCTGACTCTCCTTTTTGTCCTTTCTCACCAGGTCTACCCTAAAACGAAAAACCAAGTCCACAAATTTTTAAACAACAGTCACGCAACACAATGACAGATGGATGATTTCCTAATTCTTCAGCAACGTTTTTTCTGCTTATGATGACAGGCGAACAGAAATAGAAGATTGATATGTAAAAAACGAGGCCGAAATAAACAGCCAGTGTCAAAAAACTTACAGCAATTTGTCTCTCCTATATATTAAGCTGGGGACTTTAGCGGTG